>NC_048572.1:87724329-87894329 GCF_013265735.2 Oncorhynchus mykiss | reverse complement strand
ACCATAGAAATAGATTGGTTAGACTGTGGAACCACAGAAACAGATTGATTAGACTGTAGAACCACAGAAACAGATTGATTAGACTGTGGAACCACAGAAATAGAAAGATTAGACTGTGGAACCACAGAAATAGAAAGATTAGACTGTGGAACCACAGAAACAGATTGATTAGACTGTGGAACCACAGAAACAGATTGATTAGACTGTGGAACCACAGAAACAGATTGATTAGACTGTGGAACCATAGAAATAGATTGGTTAGACTGTGGTACTATATAAATAGATTGATTAGACTGTGCAACCACAGAAATAGATTGATTAGACTGTGGAACCATAGAAATAGATTGATTAGACTGTGGAACCACAGAAACAGATTGATTAGACTGTGGAACCACAGAAACAGATTGATTAGACTGTGGAACCACAGAAATAGAAAGATTAGACTGTGGAACCACAGAAATAGAAAGATTAGACTGTGGAACCACAGAAACAGATTGATTAGACTGTGGAACCATATAAATAGATTGGTTAGACTGTGGTACTATATAAATAGATTGATTAGACTGTGCAACCACAGAAATAGATTGATTAGACTGTGGAACCATAGAAATAGATTGGTTAGACTGTGGAACCACAGAAACAGATTGATTAGACTGTGGAACCACAGAAACAGATTGATTAGACTGTGGAACCACAGAAATAGAAAGATTAGACTGTGGAACCACAGAAATAGAAAGATTAGACTGTGGAACCACAGAAACAGATTGATTAGACTGTGGAACCACAGAAACAGATTGATTAGACTGTGGAACCACAGAAACAGATTGATTAGACTGTGGAACCATAGAAATAGATTGGTTAGACTGTGGTACTATATAAATAGATTGATTAGACTGTGCAACCACAGAAATAGATTGATTAGACTGTGGAACCATAGAAATAGATTGATTAGACTGTGGAACCACAGAAACAGATTGATTAGACTGTGGAACCACAGAAACAGATTGATTAGACTGTGGAACCACAGAAATAGAAAGATTAGACTGTGGAACCACAGAAATAGAAAGATTAGACTGTGGAACCACAGAAACAGATTGATTAGACTGTGGAACCACAGAAACAGATTGATTAGACTGTGGAACCACAGAAACAGATTGATTAGACTGTGGAACCATAGAAACAGATTGATTAGACTGTGGAACCACAGAAACAGATTGATTAGACTGTGGTACCATATAAATAGATTGATTAGACTGTGGTACCATATAAATAGATTGATTAGACTGTGGAACCACAGAAATAGATTGATTAGACTGTGGAACCATAGAAATAGATTGGTTAGACTGTGGAACCACAGAAACAGATTGATTAGACTGTGGAACCACAGAAACAGATTGATTAGACTGTGGAACCACAGAAATAGATTGATTAGACTGTGGAACCATAGAAACAGATTGATTAGACTGTGGAACCACAGAAACAGATTGATTAGACTGTGGAACCACAGAAATATCTTACTACGACTGTAGAACCACATGACTAGAATAGTATGACATAACAGAGGCGGCTGGTGTTCCTTTCAGTGGGAGATTCAAGGAGAGACGTGTATGTCAAAGATCAACTATCTGTTTAGACCCAGATGTACCTGTGCTAGTAAAACACAGGTTAAATAGAAGAGCTGTTACTTCTATACTATAGAACTGCTTTTTCTATACTATAGAACCGCTGTCTGATACAGCGGATGGTGTGTTCAGTCTGTGGTGATGGTGGTAACCTGTCTCTCCTCCTTTTCTGACTGCCGTGGGTTAATTGAAAGTGTATATTTTCTCTCTCTCTCTCTAGCAACTGAGATATATATATATATACACACACACACACACACACACACACACACACACACACACACACACACACACACACACACACACACACCAGAGTGGGTGGCATTGTCCTCAGTAATGAAAACATTGAGGGTTAAATATGACTGCTTTTTGCAGGTAGTTACTAACTACGGCTTTAAATATGTCTACATGGGATTACTGGAACGGCTTTAAATATGTCTACATGGGATTACTGGAACGGCTTTAAATATGTCTACATGGGATTACTGGAACGGCTTTAAATATGTCTACATGGGATTACTGGAACAGCTTTAAATATGTCTACTTGGGATTACTGGAACGGCTTTAAATATGTCTACATGGGATTACTGGAACAGCTTTAAATATGTCTATATGGGATTACTGGAACGGCTTTAAATATGTCTACATGGGATTACTGGAACGGCTTTAAATATGTCTATATGGGATTACTGGAACTGCTTTAAATATGTCTACATGGGATTACTGGAACGGCTTTAAATATGTCTACATGGGATTACTGGAACAGCTTTAAATATGTCTACTTGGGATTACTGGAACGGCTTTAAATATGTCTATATGGGATTACTGGAACGGCTTTAAATATGTCTACATGGGATTACTGGAACAGCTTTAAATATGTCTACATGGGATTACTGGAACGGCTTTAAATATGTCTACATGGGATTACTGGAATACTAGTTCTGTGTTAAACATGCTGTTACTAAGATAACTGACCTGTGCCCTATTTTCTCTCTGTATCCCTCCTCCCTTCTCCCCCAGATAACATGTGTACGGTGGTCTACTTTGACGACTGCGTATCCATCCGCCAGTGTAAACTATACTGTGAGTCGATGGGAGGGTCGAAGTACCGTTGGTTTCACAACGCCTGTTGTCAGTGCATCGGCCCGGAGTGTCTGGACTACGGCAGCAAGGCTGTGAAGTGCATGAACTGTCTGTTCTGAAGACTGACGGTGGATAGATCCATGAACTGTCTGTTCTGGAGACTGACACCATATATATGGACCAAACGCATGGGCGGCTCGAGGGAGGGGCTAGACGATGTGGAAGCCTCCTCAACACCCCATTAGGAACTCCAAAAATATTTTATTAATATATGAATGCATTTACACCGTGCCTTCGGAAAGTTTTCAGACCCCTTGACTTTTTCCACATTTTGTTACGTTACAGCCTTATTCTAAAATGTATTAAATCATTTTTCCCCCCTCATCAATCTACACACAATACCCCATAATGACATCACAATACCCCATAATGACATCACAATACCCCATAATGACATCACAATACCCCATAATGACATCACAATACCCCACAATGACATCACAATACCCCACAATGACATCACAATACCCCACAATGACATCACAATACCCCATAATGACATCACAATACCCCATAATGACATCACAATACCCCACAATGACATCACAATACCCCACAATGACATCACAATACCCCATAATGACATCACAATACCCCACAATGACATCACAATACCCCATAATGACATCACAATACCCCACAATGACATCACAATACCCCATAATGACAAAGCGAAAACAGGTTTCTATACATTTTTTCAAAAACATAAAATATGTATGACAAAAAAATAAAAAAACAGAAATACCTCATTTACATAAGTATTCAGACCCGTTGCTATGAGACTCAAAATTGAGCTCAGGTGCATCCTGTTTTCATTAATCATCCTTGAAATGTTTCTACAACTTGATTGGAGTCCACCTGGTGGTAAATTCAATTGATTGGACATGATTTGGAAAGGCACACACCTGTCTATATAAGGTCCCACAGTTGACAGTGCGTGTCAGAGCAAAAACCAAGCCATGAGGTCGAAGGAAATGTCCGTAGAGCTCCGAGACAGGATTGTGTCGAGGCACAGATCTGGGGAAGGGTACCAAAACATTTCTGCAGCATTGAAGGTCTCCAAAATCACCATCATTCTTTTTTATTTTTTTACCCCCTTTTCTCCCCAATTTCCTGGTTTCCAATTGGTAGTTACAGTCTTGTCTCATCGCTACAACTCCCGTACGGACTCGGGAGAAGCGAAGGTTGAGAGGCGTGCGTCTTCCGAAACACAACCCAACCAAGCCGCACTGCTTCTTGACACAATGCCCATCCAACCCAGAAGCCAACTGCACCAATGTGTCGGAGGAAACACCATACACCTGGCGACCTGGTCATCGTGCACTGCGCCCTGCCCGACACAGGAGTCACTAGTGCGCAATGAGACAAGGACATCCCTGCCGGCCAAACCCTCCCTAACCCGGACGACGCTAGGCCAATCGTGCGTCGTCCCATGGACCTCCCGGGCATCCGGCTGCGACAGAGCCTGGACTCGAACCCAGAATCTCTGGTGGCACAGCTGGCCTTAGAACACTGAGCCACCTGGGAGAACCGGCCTCCATTATTCTTAAATGGAAGAAGTTTGGAACCACCAAGACTCTTCCTAGAGCTGGACGTCCGGACAAACTGAACAATCGGGGGAATTAAGGGCCTTGGTCAGGGAGGTGACCAGGAACCTGATTGTCACTCTGACAGAGCTCCATAGTTCCTCTATGGAGATGGGAGAACCTTCCAGAAGGACAACCATCTCTGCAGCACTCCACCAATCAGGCCTTTATGGTAGAGTGGCCAGACGGAAGCCACTCCTCAGTAAAAAGCACATGACAGCCCGCTTGGAGTTTACCAAAAGGCACCTAAAGGACTCAGACCATGAGAAACAAGATTCTCTGATCTGATGAAACCGAGATGGAACTCATCTGGAGGAAACCGGGCACCATCCCTACGGTGAAGCATGGTGGTGGCATCATCATGCTGTTGGTATGTTTTTCAGCGGCAGGGACTGGGAGACTAGTCAAGATCGAGGGAAAGATGAACAGAGCAAAGTACAGAGAGATTCGTGCTGAAAACCTACTCCAGAGCGCTCAGGACCTCAGACTGGGGCGAAGGTTCACCTTCCAACAGGACAATGACCCTAAGAACACAGCCAAGACAACGCAGGAGTGGCTTTAGGAGTGGCTTTGAGTGGCCTAGCCAGAGCCCGGACTTGAACCCGATCGAACATCTCTGGAGAAACCTCAAAATATCTGTGCAGCAACGCTCCCCATCCAACCTGACAGAGCTTGAGAGGATCTGCAGAGAAGAATGGGAGAAACTCCCCAAATACAGGTGTGCCAAGCTTGTAGCGTCATACCCAAGAAGACTGGAGGCTGTAATCGCTGCCAAAGGTGCTTCAACAAAGTACAGGTAAAGGGTCTGAAAGGGTCTGAATACTTATGTAATTGTGATATTGAAGTTTGCAAAAATGTCTAACGACCTGTCATTATGGGGTATTGTGATGTCATTATAGGGTATTGTGATGTCATTATAGGGTATTGTGATGTCATTATGGGGTATTGTGTGTAGATTGATGAGGGGGAAAACTATGTAATACATTTTACAATAAGGCTGTAACGTAACAAAATGTAGAAAATGTCAAAGGGGTCTGAATACTTTCTGAATGCTCTGTATATTACAAGCGCCACTGCACAACAACCTACCCCTTTAGCCACCTCAGTGGCTCAGTGTAAGTTTCTGGTGTCATCACTGACCAAACCTGACCGACTAGTTGGTCCAATATGTTAATGATTGTGCCTAGATTCCTCTCGGTCAGCTATGTGACTATCACTGATATGGGTCTCTTTCACGTGTCTCTGAATGTAACATATTTTCTTTCCACGGATTATTTTGTATTATTATTATTATTATTATTATTATTATTATTATTATATTGTGTTGCTACTGTATGTTTCATATTTACATATGTACTTTATATCGATGATGTATTTTTTACAACAATGGTCCACTTCCCATCATATTTGTTGTCTTGTGGTTATGTGAACCCTTTCTATTCTGACAATATGGAACATTTATAAGACAGCAGTAACCAAAATGGAGTTGTTTGGAATTGTCAGAACAACGCTTTGTACACAGTCCACTGTCAACATTATAAGTTCTTAACTTCTACTTCTCACTAAATTACACAACACCTATAATTAGGGGTGTAGTTCTGCCGGAGCACAGAGGAGCGAAGCTCCCTCACTATAACTTCTAAGTAAATTATATTTAAATGCTACTAAAATTCCATGGGGAAAAAATGATAGAATGACAAACCAAATCAACATGTATAGCAGCAGCCAATAGATAAATGGTGGTTTCTTCCCTGTCTTCTCTCTGGTGGGGGACAGAATGAGAAACAACTTCATGGTTACTTGAAGTAAAATTCACCCTGTGTCTGCCTTGATGTTCATAACACTCCTCTTGCACAGTGGAACCCAGAACGACATGTGACCACTTGGTACGGCCACAGTTTTGCCAAGGACACCCAAATCAGAGTGACACTCTCTGGAAGTTGCTGTAGCCCTGCGTGGGATATTTAGCCAATATTGGCTATTGGTTGAGACGCAGGATCCATTCTAGCTCGGTATGTCAGGATGGGAAATTGGAAATGTGAATTGGGCCAAGTTGGAGGTAATGTATTGTGTTATAGTTAATATTGACATGCATTAATATACATCACCAAAAGCTTGATTTTTATGGCTGTTTTTAAAAAAAACGAATATATATAAAATTCGTGGTATCCAATTGTTGTAGTACCTTGTCTCATCGCTCCAACTCCCGTACGGGCTCGGGAGAGAAGAAGGTCGACGCACTGCTTCTAACACAGCGCGCATCCAACCCGCACCAATGTGTCAGAGGGGGCGACGCACAATTGGCCTAGCGTCGTCCGGGTTAGGGAGGGCTTGGTCGGTAGGGATCTCCTTGTCTCACCGTGCACCTGGCGACCTTGGTTAGCGCTCACTGCACGGCCCGCCACAGGAGTCGCAGGTGCGCGATGAGACAAGGAGATCCCTACCGACCAAGCCCTCCCTAACCCGGACGACGCTAGGCCAATTGTGCGTCGCCCCACTGACCTCCGTCGCGGCCGGTTACGACAGAGCCTGGGGGAGAACCCAGGGACTCTGAGTGGGACTCTGCAGTACAGCACCCTTGATAGCATGTTTTAATCTATGCAAATACATTATATGAATTCGATGAATAGTTAACCTCTGTTTTCTTTTATTCTGTAATAGGGTATATGTGTTGAAGCTAATCAACTCAAAAGTGTATTTATGTGTAAACTATACAATGCAATGAAATACCTTCTCACAATAAAGCTCTCCTCGCATATGCTCTCCTGGTTAAGTTAGAGCATATGCATTAGTGTATACATTTAGGCTATAGTCTACAAAATATCTGTATCACATAGTCTTAGGTCTATTAGATTATAGGCCTACTGCAAATAATTGTTGTTTGGTCCTGAACTGGTCGAATGGCGGAACCATCCTTCAACCATCCTTCAGCTGCCTATGTCTAATAGTCCTCTGTTCCTTCGTCTAATAGTCCTCCTTCCTTCGTCTAATAGTCCTCCTCTGTTTCTACGTCTAATAGTCCTCCTCTGTTTCTACGTCTAATAGTCCTCCTCTGTTTCTACGTCTAATAGTCCTCCTCTGTTCCTTCGTCTAATAGTCCTCCTCTGTTCCTATGTCTAATAGTCCTCTGTTCCTTCGTCTAATAGTCCTCCTTCCTTCGTCTAATAGTCCTCCTCTGTTTCTATGTCTAATAGTCCTCCTCTGTTTCTACGTCTAATAGTCCTCTCTGTTTCTACGTCTAATAGTCCTCCTCTGTTTCTACGTCTAATAGTCCTCCTCTGTTCCTTCGTCTAATAGTCCTCCTCTGTTCCTACGTCTAATAGTCCTCCTCTGTTCCTACGTCTAATAGTCCTCCTCTGTTCCTACGTCTAATAGTCCTCCTCTGTTCCTATGTCTAATAGTCCTCCTCTGTTCCTACGTCTAATAGTCCTCCTCTGTTCCTATGTCTAATAGTCCTCTGTTTCTTCGTCTAATAGTCCTCTGTTTCTACGTCTAATAGTCCTCTGATTCTACGTCTAATAGTCCTCTGTTCCTGTCTAATAGTCCTCCTCTGTTTCCTACGTCTAATAGTCCTCCTCTGTTCCTACGTCTAATAGTCCTCCTCTGTTCCTATGTCTAATAGTCCTCTGTTTCCTTCGTCTAATAGTCCTCTGTTTCTACGTCTAATAGTCCTCTGTTTCTATGTCTAATAGTCCTCTGTTCCTATGTCTAATAGTCCTCCTCTGTTCCTACGTCTAATAGTCCTCCTCTGTTCCTACGTCTAATAGTCCTCTGTTTCCTACGTCTAATAGTCCTCCTCTGTTTCTACGTCTAATAGTCCTCCTCTGTTCCTACGTCTAATAAGCCTCCTCTGTTTCTATGTCTAATAGTCCTCTGTTCCTACGTCTAATAGTCCTCCTCTGTTCCTACGTCTAATAGTCCTCCTCTGTTCCTATGTCTAATAGTCCTCTGTTTCTACGTCTAATAGTCCTCTGTTTCTACGTCTAATAGTCCTCCTCTGTTTCCTACATCTAATAGTCCTCCTCTGTTTCCTACGTCTAATAGCACTCTGTTTCTACGTCTAATAGTCCTCCTCTGTTTCTACGTCTAATAGTCCTCTTTTGTTTCCTACGTCTAATAGTCCTCCTCTGTTTCTACGTCTAATAGTCCTCATCTGTTTCCTACGTCTAATAGTCATCTGTTTCTACGTCTAATAGTCCTCTGTTTCTACGTCTAATAGTCCTCCTCTGTTTCCTAAGTCTAATAGTCCTCTGTTTCTATGTCTAATAGTCCTCCTCTGTTTCCTACATCTAATAGTCCTCCTCTGTTTCCTACGTCTAATAGCACTCTGTTTCTACGTCTAATAGTCCTCCTCTGTTTCTACGTCTAATAGTCCTCTTTTGTTTCCTACGTCTAATAGTCCTCCTCTGTTTCTACGTCTAATAGTCCTCATCTGTTTCCTACGTCTAATAGTCCTCTGTTTCTACGTCTAATAGTCCTCTGTTTCTACGTCTAATAGTCCTCCTCTGTTTCTACGTCTAATAGTCCTCCTTTGTTTCCTACGTCTAATAATCCTCCTCTGTTCCTATGTCTAATAGTCCTCTGTTTCTACGTCTAATAGTCCTCTGTTTCTACGTCTGATAGTCCTCCTCTGTTCCTACGTCTAATAGTCCTCCTCTGTTCCTACGTCTAATAGTCCTCCTCTGTTCCTATGTCTAATAGTCCTCTGTTTCTACGTCTAATAGTCCTCTGTTTCCTACGTCTAATAGTCCTCCTCTGTTCCTATGTCTAATAGTCCTCTGTTTCCTACGTCTAATAGTCCTCTGTTCCTACATCTAATAGTCCTCCTCTGTTTCTATGTCTAATAGTCCACCTCTGTTCCTACGTCTAATCTCCCACTCTAATCTAATCTAATCTGAGTTCCCCTGTGACAGGAATCCAGTCTCCCACTCTAATCTAATCTAATCTGAGTTTCCCTGTGACAGGAATCCAGTCTCCCACTCTAATCTAATCTAATCTGAGTTTCCCTGTGACAGGAATCCAGTCTCCCACTCTAATCTAATCTGAGTTTCACTGTGACAGGAATCCAGTCTCCCACTCTAATCTGAGTTTCACTGTGACAGGAATCCAGTCTCCCACTCTAATCTAATCTAATCTGAGTTTCACTGTGACAGGAATCCAGTCTCCCACTCTAATCTAATCTAATCTGAGTTTCCCTGTGACAGGAATCCAGTCTCCCACTCTAATCTAATCTAATCTGAGTTTCCCTGTGACAGGAATCCAGTCTCCCACTCTAATCTAATCTAATCTGAGTTTCCCTGTGACAGGAATCCAGTCTCCCACTCTAATCTAATCTGAGTTTCACTGTGACAGGAATCCAGTCTCCCACTCTAATCTGAGTTTCACTGTGACAGGAATCCAGTCTCCCACTCTAATCTAATCTAATCTGAGTTTCACTGTGACAGGAATCCAGTCTCCCACTCTAATCTAATCTAATCTGAGTTTCCCTGTGACAGGAATCCAGTCTCCCACTCTAATCTAATCTGAGTTTCCCTGTGACAGGAATCCAGTCTGTCAGGTGCGTGAATGAGGACCCAAAAGCGAATTAACAAAACAGAGTTTCTTTAATGACGAAACACACGTAGGCTCAGATGGACAGGCAGATTCCGACAGGACAGGACAAGGTTAGATGAACAGGCAGATTCCGACAGGACAGGACAAGGTTGCAGCAAACACGACGATAGTCTGGTTCAGGCATGAGTAACACAAACGAGAATCCGACAAAGACAGAAGCAGAAACAGAGAGAGATATAGAGACCTAATCAGAGGGAAAAAGGGAACAGGTGGGAAAAGGGGTGAACGAGGTAGTTAGAGAAGACAAGGAACAGCTGGGGGAAAGAGGGGAAGAAAAGGTAACCTAATACGACCAGCAGAGGGAGACAGGGTGAAGAGAAAGAACAGGAACAGGACACAACATGACAATACATGACAGTACCCCCCCACTCACCGAGCGCCTCCTGGCGCACTCGAGGAGGAAACCTGGCGGCAACGGAGGAAATCATCGATCAGCGAACGGTCCAGCACGTCCCGAGAGGGAACCCAACTCCTTTCCTCAGGACCGTACCCCTCCCAATCCACTAGGTACTGGTGACCACGGCCCCGAGGACGCATGTCCAAAATCTTACGGACCCTGTAGATAGGTGCGCCCTCGACAAGGATGGGGGGGGGGGGGGAAGACGAGCGGGGGCGCGAAGAACGGGCTTAACACAGGAGACATGGAAGACCGGGTGGACGCGACGAAGATATCGCGGAAGAAGAAGTCGCACTGCGACAGGATTAATGATCTGAGAAATACGGAACGGACCAATGAACCGCGGGGTCAACTTGCGAGAAGCTGTCTTAAGGGGAAGGTTCTGAGTGGAGAGCCAAACTCTCTGACCGCGACAATATCTAGGACTCTTAGTTCTACGCTTATTAGCAGCTCTCACAGTCTGCGCCCTATAACGGCAAAGTGCAGACCTGACCCTCTTCCAGGTGCGCTCGCAACGTTGGACAAAAGCCTGAGCGGAGGGGACGCTGGACTCGGCGAACTGAGATGAGAACAGCGGAGGCTGGTACCCGAGGCTACTCTGAAAAGGAGATAGCCCGGTCGCAGACGAAGGAAGCGAGTTGTGGGCGTATTCTGCCCAGGGGAGCTGTTCTGACCAAGACGCAGGGTTGCGAAAAGAAAGACTGCGTAAGATGCGACCAATAGTCTGATTGGCCCGTTCTGCTTGACCGTTAGACTGGGGGTGAAAGCCGGAAGAGAGACTGACGGAAGCCCCAATCAAACGGCAAAACTCCCTCCAAAATTGAGACGTGAATTGCGGACCTCTGTCCGAAACGACGTCTGACGGAAGGCCATGAATTCTGAAAACATTCTCGATGATGATTTGTGCCGTCTCTTTAGCAGAAGGAAGCTTAGCAAGGGGAATAAAATGAGCCGCCTTAGAGAACCTATCGACAACCGTAAGAATAACAGTCTTCCCCGCTGACGAAGGCAGTCCGGTGACAAAATCTAAGGCGATGTGAGACCACGGTCGAGAGGGAATGGGAAGCGGCCTGAGACGGCCGGCAGGAGGAGAGTTACCGGACTTAGTCTGCGCGCAGACCGAACAAGCAGCCACGAAACGACGCGTGTCATGCTCCCGGGTGGGCCACCAAAAACGCTGGCGAATGGAAGCAAGCGTACCCCGAACGCCAGGGTGGCCGGCTAACTTGGCAGAGTGAGCCCACTGAAGAACGGCCAGACGAGTAGGAACGGGAACGAAAAGAAGGTTCCTAGGACAAGCGCGCGGCGACGGAGTGTGAGTGAGTGCTTGCTTTACCTGCCTCTCAATTCCCCAGACAGTCAACCCGACAACACGCCCCTCAGGGAGAATCCCCTCGGGGTCAGTGGAGGCTACTGAAGAACTGAAGAGACGAGATAAAGCATCAGGCTTGGTGTTCTTAGAGCCCGGACGATAAGAAATCACGAACTCGAAACGAGCGAAAAACAGCGCCCAGCGCGCCTGACGCGCATTAAGTCGTTTGGCAGAACGGATGTACTCAAGGTTCCTATGGTCAGTCCAAACGACAAAAGGAACGGTCGCCCCCTCCAACCACTGTCGCCATTCGCCTAGGGCTAAGCGGATGGCGAGCAGTTCGCGGTTTCCCACATCATAGTTACGTTCCGACGGCGACAGGCGATGAGAAAAATACGCGCAAGGGTGGACCTTGTCGTCAGAGAGGGAGCGCTGAGAAAGAATGGCTCCCACGCCCACCTCTGACGCGTCAACCTCGACAACGAACTGTCTAGAGACGTCAGGTGTAACAAGGATAGGTGCGGATGTAAAACGATTCTTGAGGAGATCAAAAGCTCCCTGGGCGGAAACGGACCACTTAAAGCACGTCTTGACAGAAGTAAGGGCTGTGAGAGGAGCTGCCACCTGACCGAAATTACGGATGAAACGACGATAGAAGTTCGCGAAGCCGAGAAAGCGCTGCAGCTCGACGCGTGACTTAGGGACGGGCCAATCAATGACAGCTTGGACCTTAGCGGGATCCATCTTAATGCCTTCAGCGGAAATAACAGAACCGAGAAATGTGACGGAGGAGGCATGAAAAGTGCACTTCTCAGCCTTCACAAAAAGACAATTCTCTAAAAGGCGCTGGAGGACACGTCGAACGTGCTGAACATGAATCTGGAGTGACGGTGAAAAAATCAGGATATCGTCAAGGTAAACGAAAACAAAGATGTTCAGCATGTCTCTCAGGACATCATTGACTAATGCCTGAAAGACAGCTGGAGCGTTAGCGAGGCCGAAAGGAAGAACCCGGTATTCAAAGTGCCCTAACGGAGTGTTAAACGCCGTCTTCCACTCGTCCCCCTCCCTGATGCGCACGAGATGGTAAGCGTTACGAAGGTCCAACTTAGTGAAAAACCTGGCTCCCTGCAGGATCTCGAAGGCTGAAGACATAAGAGGAAGCGGATAACGATTCTTCACTGTTATGTCATTCAGCCCTCGATAATCTATGCAGGGGCGCAGGGACCCGTCCTTCTTCTTAACAAAAAAAACCCCCGCTACGGCGGGAGAGGAGGAGGGGACTATGGTACCGGCGGCAAGAGCTACAGACAAATAATCTTCGAGAGCCTTACGTTCGGGAGCCGACAGAGAGTATAGTCTACCCCGGGGGGGAGTGGTTCCCGGAAGGAGATCAATACTACAATCATACGACCGGTGTGGAGGAAGAGAGGTGGCCCTGGACCGACTGAACACCGTGCGCAGATCGTGATATTCCTCCGGCACCCCTGTCAAATCACCAGGCTCCTCCTGTGAAGAAGAGACAGAGGAAACAGGAGGGATAGCAGACATTAAACATTTCACATGACAAGAGACGTTCCAGGAGAGGATAGAATTACTAGACCAATTAATAGAAGGATTATGACAAACTAGCCAGGGATGGCCCAAAACAACAGGTGTAAAAGGTGAACGAAAAATAAAAAAATAAATGGTTTCGCTATGATTACCAGAGACAGTGAGGGTTAAAGGTAGCGTCTCACGCTGAATCCTGGGGAGAGGACTACCATCCAAGGCGAACAAGGCCGTGGGCTCCCTTAACTGTCTGAGAGGAATGTCATGTTCCCGAGCCCAGGTCTCGTCCATAAAACAGCCCTCCGCCCCAGAGTCTATCAAGGCACTGCAGGAAGCTGACGAACCGGTCCAGCGTAGATGGACCGACAAGGTAGTGCAGGATCTTGAAGGAGAGACAGGAGTAGTAGCGCTCACCAGTAGCCCTCCGCTTACTGATGAGCTCTGGCTTTTACTGGACATGAAGTGACAAAATGACCAGCGGAACCGCAATAGAGACAGAGGCGGTTGGTGACTCTCCGTTCCCTCTCTTTAGTCGAGATGCGGATACCTCCCAGCTGCATAGGCTCAGCACCCGAGCCGGCAGAGGAAGATGGTAGTGATGCGGAGAGGGGGGCAACGGAGAACGCGAGCTCCTTTCCACGAGCTCGGTGACGAAGATCAACCCGTCGCTCAATGCGAATAGCGAGTTCAATCAAGGAATCCACGCTGGAAGGGACCTCCCGGGAGAGAATCTCATCCTTTACCTCTGCGCGGAGACCCTCCAGAAAACGAGCGAGCAAAGCCGGCTCGTTCCAGCCACTGGAGGCAGCAAGAGTGCGAAACTCAATAGAGTAGTCTGTTATGGATCGATTACCTTGACATAGGGAAGACAGGACCCTGGAAGCCTCCTCCCCAAAAACAGATCGATCAAAAACCCGTATCATCTCCTCCTTAAAGTCCTGATACTGGTTAGTACACTCAGCCCTTGCCTCCCAGATTGCCGTGCCCCACTCACGAGCCCGTCCAGTAAGGAGAGATATGACGTAGGCGATACGAGCAGTGCTCCTGGAGTAAGTGTTGGGCTGGAGAGAAAACACAATATCACACTGGGTGAGGAACGAGCGGCATTCAGTGGGCTCCCCAGAGTAACACGGCGGGTTATTGATTCTGGGCTCCGGAGATTCGAAAGCCCTGGAAGTGGCCGGTGGATCGAGGCGGAGATGGTGAACCTGTTCTGTGAGGTTGGAGACTTGGGTGGCCAGGGTCTCAACGGCATGTCGAGCAGCAGACAATTCCTGCTCGTGTCTGCCTAGCATCGCTCCCTGGATCTCGACGGCTGAGTGGAGAGGATCCGAAGTCGCTGGGTCCATTCTTGGTCGGATTCTTCTGTCAGGTGCGTGAATGAGGACCCAAAAGCGAATTAACAAAACAGAGTTTCTTTAATGACGAAACACACGTAGGCTCAGATGGACAGGCAGATTCCGACAGGACAGGACAAGGTTAGATGAACAGGCAGATTCCGACAGGACAGGACAAGGTTGCAGCAAACACGACGATAGTCTGGTTCAGGCATGAGTAACACAAACGAGAATCCGACAAAGACAGAAGCAGAAACAGAGAGAGATATAGAGACCTAATCAGAGGGAAAAAGGGAACAGGTGGGAAAAGGGGTGAACGAGGTAGTTAGAGAAGACAAGGAACAGCTGGGGGAAAGAGGGGAAGAAAAGGTAACCTAATACGACCAGCAGAGGGAGACAGGGTGAAGAGAAAGAACAGGAACAGGACACAACATGACAATACATGACACAGTCTCCCACTCTAATCTAATCTAATCTGAGTTTCCCTGTGACAGGAATCCAGTCTCCCACTCTAATCTAATCTGAGTTTCACTGTGACAGGAATCCAGTCTCCCACTCTAATCTGAGTTTCACTGTGACAGGAATCCAGTCTCCCACTCTAATCTAATCTAATCTGAGTTTCACTGTGACAGGAATCCAGTCTCCCACTCTAATCTAATCTAATCTGAGTTTCCCTGTGACAGGAATCCAGTCTCCCACTCTAATCTAATCTAATCTGAGTTTCACTGTGACAGGAAGCACATCAGTTCCTCGAGAAACCCAGTTGTTATCACAGCATTCTGAAACACAGGTGTTCAGTAAGTGAACCAGGGTGTACTGAGTCCTTCTCAGGAAGAGGGTGGAAAAGGGGGGGGGGGGGGGTTAACTGACTGATACCAATGTTTTACTGCTGCATTTAACTACACACACACACACACGTGTTTGTTTGACTATTGTTGTAGTGACCAAACAATTAATTCACCTTTAAAATCATATTTTCCCTAAACCCTCAACCTAACCCTAAACCTTAATCCTAACCCTTAACCTTAATCCTAACCCTAAACCTTAATCCTAACCCTTAACCTTAATCCTAACCCTTAACCTTAATCCTAACCCTTAACCTTAAACCTAACCCTAAACCTTAATCCTAACCCTTAATCTTAAACCTAACCCTAAACCTTAATCCTAACCCTAAACCTTAATCCTAACCCTTAACCTTAATCCTAACCCTTAACCTTAATCCTAACCCTTAACCTTAATCCTAACCCTTAACCTTAATCCTAACCCTAAACCTTAATCCTAACCCTTAACCTTAATCCTAACCCTTAACCTTAATCCTAACCCTTAACCTTAATCCTAACCCTAAACCTTAATCCTAACCCTAAACCTTAATCCTAACCCTTAACCTCAATCCTAACCCTAAACCTTAATCCTAACCCTTAACCTTAATCCTAACCCTTAACCTTAATCCTAACCCTTAACCTTAATCCTAACCCTAAACCTTAATCCTAACCCTAAACCTTAATCCTAACCCTAAACCTTAATCCTAACCCTTAACCTCAATCCTAACCCTTAACCTTAAACCTAACCCTAAACCTTAATACTAACCCTTAACCTTAAACCTATATAGCCACTTTCCTTGTGGGGACTGGCGAAATGTTCCCACTTGTCATCATTTTCTTTGTTTTTTTTACTATCCTTGTGAGGACTTCTTGTCCATACAAGGATAGTAAAATCAAACACACACACACACACACTCTCTCTATCTTTTTCTCTTTCTCCTCTCTTCTCTCCCCCCTTTCCATCTTCTATTTTTAGCGCCAGTGATGTTTGCAGATGGTTGGGTGTCCTGTTTGCCTGCCTGCCTGCCTGCCTGCCTGCCTTCCTGCCTGCCTGCCTGCCTGCCTGTTTGCCTGCCTGCCTGCCTGCCTGTTTGCCTGCCTGCCTGCCTGCCTGCCTGCCTGCCTGTTTGCCTGCCTGCCTGCCTGCCTGCCTGCCTTCCTGCCTGCCTGCCTGCCTGCCTGTTTGCCTGCCTGCCTGCCTGCCTGCCTGTTTGCCTGCCTGCCTGCCTGCCTGCCTGCCTGCCTGCCTGCCTGCCTTCCTGCCTGCCTGCCTGCCTGCCTGCCTGTTTGCCTGCGTGCCTGCCTGCCTGCCTGCCTGCCTGTTTGCCTGCCTGCCTGCCTGTTTGCCTGCCTGCCTGCCTGCCTGCCTGCCTGCCTGCCTGCCTGCCTGCCTGCCTGCCTGCCTGCCTGCCTGCCTTCCTGCCTGCCTGCCTGCCTTCCTTCCTGCCTTCCTTCCTGCCTGCCACTGATGCTGTGTCCAGTTGGCGAGGAACAAACAGTAGTCTGTGAATCTGCCAACCACACAATGACGATTTGTTCATCTTTATTGTTATTGAGTCACGCGACCCTGTTACAGCCGGTAGACGCTGTTAGATCTGTGGAAGTAGTTGCGAAATAGACAACAGAAGACACAATTTGTATTATTATTTATTTATTTATTTTTAAATGTCACCTTTATTTAACCAGGTAGGCAAGTTGAGAACAAGTTCTCATTTACAACTGCGACCTGGCCAAGATAAAGCAAAGCAGTTCGAGACACACAACAACAAAGAGTTACACATGGAATAAAACAAACATACAGTCAATAATACAGTATAAAATAAGTATATTTACAATGTGAGCAAATGAGGTGAGATAAGGGAGGTAAAGGCAATAAATAGGCCATGGTGGCGAAGTAAATACAATATAGCAATTAAAACACTGAAATGGTAGATTTGACAGTAGATGAGTGTGCAAAGTAGAAATAGTGAGGTGCAAAGGAGAAAAATAAATAAATAAATAAATACAGTAGGGGAAGAGGTAGTTGTTTGGGCTATTTATACAATGAAGACGACCTTTGTGTGGAAGTTGTCAGTCATTTCATAATGTATCTGATCAAATATGAATGTTTTAGTTATTCATAAGTATATAGTTGAATACTCTTTTTTTTTTTAAGTTGATAAAGTTTGTCAAACTGGACTTGTAGTTGTAGTTTCCCCAGGATTGCACTCTAAACTACAACTCCCATAATGCACCTATGGCCTCACTGCGCAGACTCAGCTCTGTTTATTTGGTACTCAAAACAGCTAGCAGGAAGCTCCGTTAAGGAATTGACCAAAAAAAGGTTAGTTGGCAGAGTGAAATATCGGATCCTATCTCAAAGTCTAATTTTAATAAAAATGTGGTTATATACGTTGAAGTACTTATAGCTGCCTCGTATCGATTTATTATCATGAATCTGTGAGCAATATTACCCGCGGGTGGCTGATAGCTAACGTAAGCTAGCTAGGTAGCTATCTGGCTAGCTTTAACAACAGCGGTTAGCATCTGGGCCTCCATTCAAAGCCTAGTGGTTAGCAACAACTTTGGTAGTTTGCACATCCGTTTGAGTCGGTTGTTTTACGTTCGCTTGCTCCTGGCTGTGTCTTAGGTCAACTACTTGTGGTGTGTTGTATTGAACGGGAGTCCTTAAGGCTTTATATCGTCGACACGGATTATCACCATAGGACAGCTATGATAAGGATCACAGACTGACCCCAGTGTTAGGCCTGACTCTTGATGCACAACTAGTGTTTATTAAAGGCTGTATGGGTTAATGTGTGTTTTTTTTTCTAACAATACATTGGACTAGGTATTTAACTATTTAGGTATTGGGAACCCCTTAGAAATGTGTGGAGCTGGAGGTGCGTCAGTCAAAAGGAGTAGCAACCATTACCACCACTAGATCCAGTTCATCTCCTTTTATAGTTAAGTTTTTGTTTTTAAGTGACCAAAAAGTGTTCTTTAAATGGTTAGGTAGCATTATCAAACTGTAGGTGATTTGAGATTCAGTTAGTGGTGTCTGTGTGACAGTTTTTGCGTGGATGAGTTGATGAGGTCCAAAATATATTTGAGCCCCATCTGGTGGCTTGGATTAATCCAGATGTTGTTGTATTGTAGTCATGTACTGGTTTTGGATTTGACCCCTGTGGGCATCCTTAACGTACGACGTTACTATTTTAATGGGTTGTAATTCTGGGACTACGGAAAATATGTACATTGTGTGCCATAGTTACGCATTAAGACTGAGACAGAGCAGTACTGTTTAACAAAATGTGTGTGTACTGCCACCACTGTTCATATGGGTTTGTGTGGATGCAGTAGTATAGCTGGGTTGAGGTGGACTCCAAGAGATATCTATTATAACAGAGCCCCATCTGCTGGTTACAATTTAATACAGCCGCTGTATACTGAAACTATCAGATAATGTGATTGTAATGTTTGACTAAGTATAAACTGTGTGTGTGCGTGTCCCCTGTAGGTGTAATGGCCCGGTGATGTGTTCGTGTCCCTGACCCGAGGAGTGAAGAGACGCCCAGGACTCTGTGTCTCAGAGCAGTGCCCAGCCATGACCGAGTGCTTCCTGCCCCCCAGTAGCAGCCCAGCGGAGGTTCGTCGGGCGGAGCACCCGGGAGGGGTGGCTCGTACCCCCAGCTCGGAGGAGATCAGCCCCACCAAGTTCCCCGGACTGTACAGGACGGGCGAGCCCTCGCCCCCGCACGACGGACACCACCACCATGAGGTCATCGACGCCGTGTCGGATGATGATAAAGAACACGGGAAGAAGAAGAACAAGTTCAAGAAGAAGGAGAAGAGGAGTAGGAGACATTACCTTTACTACTGTTTATTACTGTTTATTTATTTATCTGTGATTTATACAAGTCCTTCTTATTAAAAGTCGAACTTTAGGCACAAAAACACCCTCAAAAATAACATCTTTCAACTGTATTAACTGATCAATACACCATCATACCAGGTCATTTAATGTTTAAAAACAAAATGGCTGAATAAGATATTTAGCTACAGAAGTGCCATTTCTTACCGATCTCTACAGCTTCCGTCCAAAAACAAATCCTGTAAAATGACGTCAACACGTACTGGAGGAGTTACTGACGAGCTACAGTGGGCTACAGTTAGCTAACGAACTAGCTACAGTGGGCCTCAGTTAGCTAATGAACTAGCTACAGTGGGCTACAGTTAGCTAATGAACTAGCTACAGTGGGCTACAGTTAGCTAATGAACTAGCTACAGTGGGCCTCAGTTAGCTAATGAACTAGCTACAGTGGGCCACAGTTAGCTAATGAACTAGCTACAGTGGGCCTCAGTTAGCTAATGAACTAGCTACAGTGGGCTACAGTTAGCTAACGAACTAGCTACAGTGGGCCTCAGTTAGCTAATGAACTAGCTACAGTGGGCTACAGTTAGCTAATGAACTAGCTACAGTGGGCCTCAGTTAGCTAACGAACTAGCTACAGTGGGCCTCAGTTAGCTAATGAACTAGCTACAGTGGGCTACAGTTAGCTAACGAACTAGCTACAGTGGGCCTCAGTTAGCTAAGGAACTAGCTACAGTGGGCTACAGTTAGCTAACGAACTAGCTACAGTGGGCCTCAGTTAGCTAACGAACTAGCTACAGTGGGCCTCAGTTAGCTAACGAACTAGCTACAGTGGGCCTCAGTTAGCTAACGAACTAGCTACAGTGGGCCTCAGTTAGCTAATGAACTAGCTACAGTGGGCCTCAGTTAGCTAACGAACTAGCTACAGTGGGCCTCAGTTAGCTAATGAACTAGCTACAGTGGGCCTCAGTTAGCTAATGAACTAGCTACAGTGGGCTACAGTTAGCTAATGAACTAGCTACAGTGGGCTACAGTTAGCTAACGAACTAGCTACAGTGGGCCTCAGTTAGCTAAGGAACTAGCTACAGTGGGCTACAGTTAGCTAATGTACTAGCTACAGTGGGCTACAGTTAGCTAATGAACTAGCTACAGTGGGCTACAGTTAGCTAATGAACTAGCTACAGTGGGCTACAGTTAGCTAACGAACTAGCTACAGTGGGCCTCAGTTAGCTAAGGAACTAGCTACAGTGGGCTACAGTTAGCTAATGTACTAGCTACAGTGGGCCTCAGTTAGCTAAGGAACTAGCTACAGTGGGCTACAGTTAGCTAAGGAACTAGCTACAGTGGGCTACAGTTAGCTAAGGAACTAGCTACGTCATTCACGTCGCACATGACCAGAATGACACACTGATGAACCACCAAAGGCACATCCCATTTCTGTTTGAATGAAAAATTGTGTTAGACTGTTTTTTGTACCTAAAGTTGACTTTTAAGATTCGAGAGTGAGAGCTATCCTAGGAAGGATTAGATCAAACATCTGGAGAGTGAGAGCTATTCTAGGAAGGATTAGATCAAACATCTGGAGAGTGAGAGCTATCCTAGGAAGGATTAGATCCAACATCTCTTTGGAGAGTGAGAGCTATCCTAGGAAGGATTAGATCAAACATCTCTTTTGGAGAGGGAGAACTATCCTAGGAAGGATTAGATACATCTCTTTGGAGAGTGAGAGCTATCCTAGGAAGGATCAGATCAAACATCTGGAGAGTGAGAGCTATTCTAGGAAGGATTAGATCAAACATCTGGAGAGTGAGAGCTATCCTAGGAAGGATTAGATACAACATCTCTTTGGAGAGGGAGAGCTATCCTAGGAAGGATTAGATACAACATCTCTTTGGAGAGTGAGAGCTATCCTAGGAAGGATTAGATACATCTCTTTGGAGAGTGAGAGCTATCCTAGGAAGGATTAGATCAAACATCTGGAGAGTGAGAGCTATCCTAGGAAGGATTAGATCAAACATCTGGAGAGTGAGAGCTATCCTAGGAAGGATTAGATACAACATCTCTTTGGAGAGGGAGAGCTATCCTAGGAAGGATTAGATACATCTCTTTGGAGAGGGAGAACTATCCTAGGAAGGATTAGATACATCTCTTTGGAGAGTGAGAACTATCCTAGGAAGGATTAGATCAAACATCTATTTTGGAGAGTGAGAGCTATTCTAGGAAGGATTAGATCAAACATCTATTTTGGAGAGTGAGAGCTATCCTAGGAAGGATTAGATACAACATCTCTTTGGAAAGGGAGAGCTATCCTAGGAAGGATTAGATACAACATCTCTTTGGAGAGGGAGAGCTATCCTAGGAAGGATTAGATACAACATCTCTTTGGAGAGAGAACTATCCTAGGAAGGATTAGATCAAACATCTATTTTGGAGAGTGAGAGCTATTCTAGGAAGGATTAGATCAAACATCTATTTTGGAGAGTGAGAGCTATCCTAGGAAGGATTAGATCAAACATCTATTTTGGAGAGTGAGAGCTATCCTAGGAAGGATTAGATCCAACATCTCTTTGGAAAGGGAGAGCTATCCTAGGAAGGATTAGATCAAACATCTATTTTGGAGAGTGAGAGCTATCCTAGGAAGGATTAGATCCAACATCTCTTTGGAGAGTGAGAGCTATCCTAGGAAGGATTATAGATCCAACATCTCTTTGGAGAGTGAGAGCTATCCTAGGAAGGATTATAGATCCAACATCTCTTTGGAGAGTGAGAGCTATCCTAGGAAGGATTATAGATCCAACATCTCTTTGGAGAGTGAGAGCTATCCTAGGAAGGATTATAGATCCAACATCTCTTTGGAGAGTGAGAGCTATCCTAGGAAGGATTATAGATCCAACATCTCTTTGGAGAGTGAGAGCTATCCTAGGAAGGATTATAGATCCAACATCTCTTTGGAGAGTGAGAGCTATCCTAGGAAGGATTATAGATCCAACATCTCTTTGGAGAGTGAGAGCTATCCTAGGAAGGATTATAGATCCAACATCTCTTTGGAGAGTGAGAGCTATCCTAGGAAGGATTATAGATCCAACATATCTTTGGAGAGTGAGAGCTATCCTAGGAAGGATTAGATCAAACATCTCTTTTGGAGAGGGAGAACTATCCTAGGAAGGATTAGATACATCTCTTTGGAGAGTGAGAGCTATCCTAGGAAGGATCAGATCAAACATCTGGAGAGTGAGAGCTATTCTAGGAAGGATTAGATCAAACATCTGGAGAGTGAGAGCTATCCTAGGAAGGATTAGATACAACATCTCTTTGGAGAGGGAGAGCTATCCTAGGAAGGATTAGATACAACATCTCTTTGGAGAGTGAGAGCTATCCTAGGAAGGATTAGATACATCTCTTTGGAGAGTGAGAGCTATCCTAGGAAGGATTAGATCAAACATCTGGAGAGTGAGAGCTATCCTAGGAAGGATTAGATCAAACATCTGGAGAGTGAGAGCTATCCTAGGAAGGATTAGATACAACATCTCTTTGGAGAGGGAGAGCTATCCTAGGAAGGATTAGATACATCTCTTTGGAGAGGGAGAACTATCCTAGGAAGGATTAGATACATCTCTTTGGAGAGTGAGAACTATCCTAGGAAGGATTAGATCAAACATCTATTTTGGAGAGTGAGAGCTATTCTAGGAAGGATTAGATCAAACATCTATTTTGGAGAGTGAGAGCTATCCTAGGAAGGATTAGATACAACATCTCTTTGGAAAGGGAGAGCTATCCTAGGAAGGATTAGATACAACATCTCTTTGGAGAGGGAGAGCTATCCTAGGAAGGATTAGATACAACATCTCTTTGGAGAGAGCTATCCTAGGAAGGATTAGATCAAACATCTATTTTGGAGAGTGAGAGCTATTCTAGGAAGGATTAGATCAAACATCTATTTTGGAGAGTGAGAGCTATCCTAGGAAGGATTAGATCAAACATCTATTTTGGAGAGTGAGAGCTATCCTAGGAAGGATTAGATCCAACATCTCTTTGGAAAGGGAGAGCTATCCTAGGAAGGATTAGATCAAACATCTATTTTGGAGAGTGAGAGCTATCCTAGGAAGGATTAGATCCAACATCTCTTTGGAGAGTGAGAGCTATCCTAGGAAGGATTATAGATCCAACATCTCTTTGGAGAGTGAGAGCTATCCTAGGAAGGATTATAGATCCAACATCTCTTTGGAGATTGAGAGCTATCCTAGGAAGGATTATAGATCCAACATCTCTTTGGAGAGTGAGAGCTATCCTAGGAAGGATTATAGATCCAACATCTCTTTGGAGAGTGAGAGCTATCCTAGGAAGGATTATAGATCCAACATCTCTTTGGAGAGTGAGTGCTATCCTAGGAAGGATTATAGATCCAACATCTCTTTGGAGAGTGAGAGCTATCCTAGGAAGGATTATAGATCCAACATCTCTTTGGAGAGTGAGAGCTATCCTAGGAAGGATTATAGATCCAACATCTCTTTGGAGAGTGAGAGCTATCCTAGGAAGGATTATAGATCCAACATCTCTTTGGAGAGTGAGAGCTATCCTAGGAAGGATTAGATCAAACATCTCTTTTGGAGAGGGAGAACTATCCTAGGAAGGATTAGATACATCTCTTTGGAGAGTGAGAGCTATCCTAGGAAGGATCAGATCAAACATCTGGAGAGTGAGAGCTATTCTAGGAAGGATTAGATCAAACATCTGGAGAGTGAGAGCTATCCTAGGAAGGATTAGATACAACATCTCTTTGGAGAGGGAGAGCTATCCTAGGAAGGATTAGATACAACATCTCTTTGGAGAGTGAGAGCTATCCTAGGAAGGATTAGATACATCTCTTTGGAGAGTGAGAGCTATCCTAGGAAGGATTAGATCAAACATCTGGAGAGTGAGAGCTATCCTAGGAAGGATTAGATCAAACATCTGGAGAGTGAGAGCTATCC
Organism: Oncorhynchus mykiss; assembly: GCF_013265735.2. Taxonomy (NCBI): domain Eukaryota; kingdom Metazoa; phylum Chordata; class Actinopteri; order Salmoniformes; family Salmonidae; genus Oncorhynchus; species Oncorhynchus mykiss. The sequence goes on along the minus strand of NC_048572.1, from coordinate 87,870,124 downwards.
TAGGAAGGATTAGATACATCTCTTTGGAGAGGGAGAACTATCCTAGGAAGGATTAGATACATCTCTTTGGAGAGTGAGAACTATCCTAGGAAGGATTAGATCAAACATCTATTTTGGAGAGTGAGAGCTATTCTAGGAAGGATTAGATCAAACATCTATTTTGGAGAGTGAGAGCTATCCTAGGAAGGATTAGATACAACATCTCTTTGGAAAGGGAGAGCTATCCTAGGAAGGATTAGATACAACATCTCTTTGGAGAGGGAGAGCTATCCTAGGAAGGATTAGATACAACATCTCTTTGGAGAGAGAACTATCCTAGGAAGGATTAGATCAAACATCTATTTTGGAGAGTGAGAGCTATTCTAGGAAGGATTAGATCAAACATCTATTTTGGAGAGTGAGAGCTATCCTAGGAAGGATTAGATCAAACATCTATTTTGGAGAGTGAGAGCTATCCTAGGAAGGATTAGATCCAACATCTCTTTTGGAAAGGGAGAGCTATCCTAGGAAGGATTAGATCAAACATCTATTTTGGAGAGTGAGAGCTATCCTAGGAAGGATTAGATCCAACATCTCTTTGGAGAGTGAGAGCTATCCTAGGAAGGATTATAGATCCAACATCTCTTTGGAGAGTGAGAGCTATCCTAGGAAGGATTATAGATCCAACATCTCTTTGGAGAGTGAGAGCTATCCTAGGAAGGATTATAGATCCAACATCTCTTTGGAGAGTGAGAGCTATCCTAGGAAGGATTATAGATCCAACATCTCTTTGGAGAGTGAGAGCTATCCTAGGAAGGATTATAGATCCAACATCTCTTTGGAGAGTGAGAGCTATCCTAGGAAGGATTATAGATCCAACATCTCTTTGGAGAGTGAGAGCTATCCTAGGAAGGATTATAGATCCAACATCTCTTTGGAGAGTGAGAGCTATCATAGGAAGGATTATAGATCCAACATCTCTTTGGAGAGTGAGAGCTATCCTAGGAAGGATTATAGATCCAACATCTCTTTGGAGAGTGAGAGCTATCCTAGGAAGGATTATAGATCCAACATCTCTTTGGAGAGTGAGAGCTATCCTAGGAAGGATTAGATACATCTCTTTGGAGAGTGAGAGCTATCCTAGGAAGGATTATAGATCCAACATCTCTTTGGAGAGTGAGAGCTATCCTAGGAAGGATTAGATACATCTCTTTGGAGAGTGAGAGCTATCCTAGGAAGGATTATAGATCCAACATCTCTTTGGAGAGTGAGAGCTATCCTAGGAAGGATTATAGATCCAACATCTCTTTGGAGAGTGAGAGCTATCCTAGGAAGGATTATAGATCCAACATCTCTTTGGAGAGTGAGAGCTATCATAGGAAGGATTAGATCAAACATCTCTTTGGAGAGGGATTTGTGGCCAAAGTATACATTGGAGAGAGAGAAAAAAAAACACTCAAACTTGCATTTCAGACCGTTTCAAACACACTGGCTACAGTATTTCCTCATAGAGGATGATGTTATCGAGGAGGATGATCTGGCCAATCAGCGGTCTACTCGCATGAATATTTTTGTACTTCCGGGGTACGCCCACACCGTTCCAACATAGAAAATCAGTTTTTCTAACGTACTTAATTGCACTTTTTTTTTTTAGAAAGAAAACGATTTCACTCGTATTGTAATTCATTTTAGGTCATATTTCACAGAAGTCTGGAAACAGTGGAAAGTTACTTTCATCCTTTGTTGTAGTAAGGTAGCCTTTAACTCTTTATGCTCACTTTTGGGTCAAAGCCCTCTCGTGGTTCTTGTTATGTGGGAGGGGGGGCTTATTGTTCTGCCTGTCTGTTTTTATCAGGGGTTTTCCATGGATAAATGTAGCTTTCCCTCCCAGGGCATAGTGACTAGAGAGAGACAGGGGGAGGGGGGAGGAGATGGACAGTTTGAGGGCACACCCTGTACCCAGCAAAGGTGTGTCTCAGGCAGCGGTCCGATACACAGGGTCTCTAGCTGGCTGGAGGCAACAGGTTAGGTGTTGAGTAGGTCACCACTGATCTGATCTTGGACCAGCAGTTTGTTTGCGATTGGATGTGAGGAAATAACTTTTGAGGTTGGTTCAGGAAAACAAGCCGCCTGCCAGGTGCTGTGGGAATTGTCCTATATTGGAGCCTGACCTCTTTTCCTAGTCATCTCTCGCTCTCTCTCTCTCTCTGGCTCCCTCTCTCTCTTCTCTCTCTTCTCTGCTATAGTTCCTCTGCTATATTCCCTCTCTCTCTCTCTGGCTCCCTCTGTCTTTTCTTCTCCTCCTCTCCTTTGCTATAGTTCCTCTCTCTCTCCTCTCTCTCTCGTGCTTCTTGTTGACCACATCTGTGGTATCAGTGCGAATCAGAGAGAGGTGTGCTTTCTAACCTCCTCCTCCTGTCCTCTCCGTCCGTCCGTCCGTCCCGTAGCGGAGGGATACGCAGCCTTCCAGGAGGACAGCTCGGCGGACGAGGCAGAGAGCCCCTCCAAGATGAAGCGTTCGAAGGGTATTCACGTGTTTAAGAAACCCAGCTTCTCCAAGAAGAAAGACTTCAAGGTAAAGAATCCAATAAGTGAACGTCACTGTTTTTAATTGATCTCCCTTGGCATCTTCACGGGGACGGGCTCCGGCTCTGTTTTACCACTCTGCTTCAATGCCCCTGCTATTAACTTGTTCGTTTCGTTTTTCTTTTAAATTATTTTAATGTTATTATATTATTATTATTATTATTATTTACTATTATTTATGAGGATCCAGCGCTAAACCAATTTTTTGGGGGGGGGATCAGAAACAATCTCTGTTTTTTCTCACTTTATATACGCCGTTTATTAACAGACGCTTTTATCCAACGTGACTTCGTCACCCATGCATGTATTTTACGTATGGGTGGGGCCCGGGAATTGAAACCCACCACCCTTGGCGTCGCAGACACCGCGCTCTTACCAACTGAGCTGCAGGGGACCAACGCGTTGTGTGTTCCTGTCTCCCAGGTGAAGGAGAAGTGTCCCAAGGAGGACAAGAAGGACAAGAAGTCTAAAGACCTGACGGCAGCAGACGTGGTGAAACAGTGGAAGGAGAAGAAGAAGAAGAAGAAGCCCGCGACCGAGCCGGAGCCCGTCCCCGTGGAGATGCCTACATTCAGGTAGACGGGACGGTTCAAGGTCCCAATCCCAGGCCTGATGACAATTTGACTGGGAGTGAAAGGCTGACTAGATCCTGTTGCTTTCAACCTGTGTGTGTGTGGCTGGACTCTGTGCTTTCAACGTGTGTGTGTGGCTGGACTCTGTGCTTTCAACGTGTGTGTGTGGCTGGACTATGTGCTTTCAACCTGAGTGTGTGCGTGTGTGGCTGGACTCTGTGCTTTCAACCTGAGCGTGTTTCTCCGGGATTTGTGTTAAAAGCCAAAAGGATTCATATCTGTTTTTTGACATTAAGATGGTAATTTAAACTATCATTGTTGTTCCCCAGACCCATCTTCGGGGCTCCCCTGGCTGAGGCAGTGAAGAGAACAGCCCTGTACGACGGGATCCAGCTCCCTGCAGTCTTCAGAGAGTGTATCGACTACATTGAGAGCTACGGAATGAGGTGTGAAGGAATCTACCGTGTGTCAGGTATGTCTTGGTGTGTGAGGGGAATCTACCGTATGTCTTGGTGTGTGAGGGGAATCTACCGTGTCTCAGGTATGTCTTAGGTGTGTGAGGGGAATCTACCGTGTCTCAGGTATGTCTTAGGTGTGTGAGGGGAATCTACTGTGGCGGTGTATACTGTGTATTAACTAGAGGTCAACCGATTTAATCGGAATGGCCGATTAATTAGGGCGATTTCAAGTTTTCATAACAATCGGAAATCTGTATTTTTGGGCGCCGATTTGCCTGTATTTTTTATTATATTTTTTATATACCTTTATTTAACCAGGCAAGTCAGTTAAGAACACATTCTTATTTTCAATGACGGCCTTGGAACGGTGGGTTAACTGCCTTATTCAGGGGCAGAAAGACAGATTTTCACCTTGTCAGCTCGGGGGATCCAATCTTGCACCCTTACAGTTATTAACTAGTCCAACGCAATAACGACCTGCCTCTCTCTCGTTGCACTCCAAAAGGAGACTGCTTGTTACGCAAATGCAGTAAGCCAAGGTAAGTTGCTAGCTAGCATTAAACTTACCTTATAAAAAAAACAATCAATCATAATCACTAGTTAACTACACATGGTTGATGATATTACTAGATATTATCTAGCTTGTCCTGCGTTGCATATAATCTGACTAAGCATACGAGTATCTAAGTATCTGACTGAGCGGTGGTAGGCAGCAACAGGCTCGTAAACATTCATTCAAACAGCACTTTCGTGCGTTTTGCCAGCAGCTCTTTGTTGTGCGTCAAGCATTGCGCTGTTTATGACTTCAAGCCTATCAACTCCCGAGATGAGGCTGGTGTAACCGATGTGAAATGGCCAGCTAGTTAGCGCACACTAATAGCGTTTCAAACGTCACTCGCTCTGAGCCTTCTAGTAGTTGTTCCCCTTGCTCTGCATGGGTAACGCTGCTTCGATGGTGGCTGTTGTCGTTGTGTTGCTGGTTCGAGCCCAGGGAGGAGCGAGGAGAGGGACGGAAGCTACACTGTTACACTGGCAATACTAAAGCGCCTATAAGAACATCCAATAGTCAAAGGTTAATGAAATACAAATGGTATAGAGAGAAATAGTCCTATAATTCCTATAATAACTACAACCTAAAACTTCTTACCTGGGAATATTGAAGACTCGTGTTAAAAGGAACGACCAGCTTTCATATGTTCTCATGTTCTGAGCAAGGAACTGAAACGTTAGCTTTCTTACATGGCACATATTTTACATGGCACATATTGCACTTTTACTTTCTTCTCCAACACTTTGTTCTTGCATTATTTAAACCAAATTGAGCATGTTTCATTATTTACTTGAGGCTAAATTGATTTTATTGATGTATTATATTAAGTTAAAATAAGTGTTCATTCAGTATTGTTGTAATTGTCATTATTACAAATAAATTAAATTCGGTATTGGTATCGGTATTAATCGGTATCGGCTTTTTCGGTCCTCCAATAATCGGCATCGGTGTTGAAAAATCATAATCGGTCGACCTCTAGTATTAACCCTCCCTCCTCTCTCTTTCCTTCCCAGGTATGAAGTCTAAAGTGGATGAGCTGAAGGCATCGTATGACCGCGAGGAGTGTCCATGCTTGGAAGAGTATGACCCTCACACCGTAGCTAGCCTGTTGAAGCAGTACCTCCGAGAACTCCCTGAGAACATTCTAGGACGAGACCTGGCTCAACGCTTTGAGGACGCCTGCAGTAGACCGGCTGAGGCTGAGAAGGTGAGGAGGTGATTTGATGGCTAGCTTTAGAGACTCGAAATTGAGCTCAGGTGCATCCTGTTTCCATTGATCATCCTTGAGATGCTTCTACAACTTGATTGGAGTCCACCTGGTGGTAAATTCAATTGATTGGACATGATTTGGAAAAGCCGTTTGAATGTTGTATAATGTCTGTAGCCTGGTCAAGACAGTGTCATATTAAAATATAGTTGCATACTCCACTTTGACCATGGGTAACGAATTAAACCAAGCAGTTGGATGGCTAGTTGGATCTGCTTATGGTGGCCTGTTTAACAAATGCGATTGGATGGAGGCTGTATCATTTTAAGGTCTCTGATAGGTTGATTTGTTATTTTGTTACCGGATATAATTATCTGATCAGCTGGCCGTCCTAAGCATCGTGGCTAATTTGAACAAATTGGCCTATGAGAAAAGCTAGCAGCTAGCCATTAGACCAATGCTTTAAACTATGGTATAAGCAAAAGTTCACAAGTTTGGCCCCTGTGTGTGTTTTCAAAAATAGTTCTAAAACAATGTATTCTTTGTCAGGTGACAGAGTTCTAGAACTGTGTTTTATTTGTCAGGTGACAGAGTTCTAGAACTGTGTTTTATTTGTCAGGTGACAGAGTTCTAGAACAGTGTTTTATTTGTCAGGTGACAGGGTTCTAGAACTGTGTTTTATTTGTCAGGTGACAGGGTTCTAGAACAGTGTTTTATTTGTCAGGTGACAGGGTTCTAGAACGGTGTTTTATTTGTCAGGTGACAGGGTTCTAGAACGGTGTTTTATTTGTCAGGTGACAGAGTTCTAGAACGGTGTTTTATTTGTCAGGTGACAGGGTTCTAGAACGGTGTTTTATTTGTCAGGTGACAGTTCTAGAACTGTGTTTTATTTGTTAGGTGACAGAGTTCTAGAACTGTGTTTTATTTGTCAGGTGACAGAGTTCTAGAACTGTGTTTTATTTGTCAGGTGACAGAGTTCTAGAACGGTGTTTTATTTGTCAGGTGACAGAGTTCTAGAACGGTGTTTTATTTGTCAGGTGACAGAGTTCTAGAACGGTGTTTTATTTGTCAGGTGACAGAGTTCTAGAACGGTGTTTTATTTGTCAGGTGACAGAGTTCTAGAACGGTGTTTTATTTGTCAGGTGACAGAGTGCTAGAATGGTGTTTTATTTGTCAGGTGGCAGAGTTCTAGAACGGTGTTTTATTTGTCAGGTGGCAGAGTTCTAGAATGGTGTTTTATTTGTCAGGTGGCAGAGTTCTAGAACAGTGTTTTATTTGTCAGGTGGCAGAGTTCTAGAACAGTGTTTTATTTGTCAGGTGACAGAGTTCTAGAACAGTGTTTTATTTGTCAGGTGGCAGAGTTCTAGAACAGTGTTTTATTTGTCAGGTGGCAGAGTTCTAGAACGGTGTTTTATTTGTCAGGTGACAGAGTTCTAGAACGGTGTTTTATTTGTCAGGTGGCAGAGTTCTAGAACTGTGTTTTATTTGTCAGGTGACAGAGTTCAAGAACTGTGTTTTATTTGTCAGGTGACAGAGTTCAAGAACTGTGTTTTATTTGTCAGGTGACAGAGTTCTAGAACGGTGTTTTATTTGTCAGGTGACAGAGTTCTAGAACTGTGTTTTATTTGTCAGGTGACAGAGTTCTAGAACTGTGTTTTATTTGTCAGGTGACAGAGTTCTAGAACGGTGTTTTATTTGTCAGGTGGCAGAGTTCTAGAACGGTGTTTTATTTGTCAGGTGACAGAGTTCTAGAACGGTGTTTTATTTGTCAGGTGACAGAGTTCTAGAACGGTGTTTTATTTGTCAGGTGACAGAGTTCTAGAACGGTGTTTTATTTGTCAGGTGATAGAGTTCTAGAACAGTGTTTTATTTGTCAGGTGGCAGAGTTCTAGAACTGTGTTTTATTTGTCAGGTGACAGAGTTCTAGAACGGTGTTTTATTTGTCAGGTGACAGAGTTCTAGAACGGTGTTTTATTTGTCAGGTGACAGAGTTCTAGAACGGTGTTTTATTTGTCAGGTGACAGAGTTCTAGAACGGTGTTTTATTTGTCAGGTGACAGAGTTCTAGAATGGTGTTTTATTTGTCAGGTGGCAGAGTTCTAGAACGGTGTTTTATTTGTCAGGTGGCAGAGTTCTAGAATGGTGTTTTATTTGTCAGGTGGCAGAGTTCTAGAACGGTGTTTTATTTGTCAGGTGGCAGAGTTCTAGAACGGTGTTTTATTTGTCAGGTGGCAGAGTTCTAGAACGGTGTTTTATTTGTCAGGTGGCAGAGTTCTAGAACAGTGTTTTATTTGTCAGGTGACAGTTGCAGAACTGTGTTTTATTTGTCAGGTGACAGAGTTCTAGAACTGTGTTTTATTTGTCAGGTGACAGAGTCCTAGAACAGTGTTTTATTTGTCAGGTGACAGAGTTCTAGAACGGTGTTTTATTTGTCAGGTGACAGAGTTCTAGAACGGTGTTTTATTTGTCAGGTGACAGAGTTCTAGAACTGTGTTTTATTTGTCAGGTGACAGAGTTCTAGAACAGTGTTTTATTTGTCAGGTGACAGAGTTCTAGAACGGTGTTTTATTTGTCAGGTGGCAGAGTTCTAGAACAGTGTTTTATTTGTCAGGTGGCAGAGTTCTAGAACAGTGTTTTATTTGTCAGGTGACAGTTGCAGAACTGTGTTTTATTTGTCAGGTGACAGAGTTCTAGAACTGTGTTTTATTTGGCAGGTGACAGAGTTCTAGAACGGTGTTTTATTTGTCAGGTGACAGAGTTCTAGAACGGTGTTTTATTTGTCAGGTGACAGAGTTCTAGAACGGTGTTTTATTTGTCAGGTGACAGAGTTCCAGCGTCTGTTAACGGAGGTGCCCCCCGGCAGCCGTCTGCTCCTGTCCTGGCTGGTCACTCACATGGACCATGTTATCACAAGAGAGACCGACACCAAGATGAATATCCAGAATATATCCATCGTACTCAACCCCACTGTACAGGTAATAAGAATTAATTGTATTTGTAGAGCGCTTTTCATTACATACAGGAATCCCATAGATCTGTTCAGTGGAGGGAGGGAGAGAAGGGTCCTCAGTGAAATCCTGGCCCAGTTCTTTAGAGCTAATGCATTCCCAACAGGGTACGATGTTGGTTGCTCCACTTACACTGAACTAGCAGACTTCATTATCACCCTTACAAACTACTTGACTTTAGCTCAGACGGTTAATACTGCGCCAGTGCAATTAATATGCAAGTGACCTATATCCTCCCTCTAGTCTTCTGTCTTGTCTTTTTGACTCCCTGTCCTCTTTCCTCCAGATTGGTAACAGGGTCCTGTACATGTTCTTCACCCACGTGAGAGAGCTGTTTGGGGACGTGTTTCTGAGGCCCGTATCCCGTCCACTCCGCTGGTCCAATGCTGCCACCATGCCGGCCCTGCCAGAGACACAGGACAGCATCAAGGAGGAGATACGACGACAGGTTGGGATGGTTTCAACAGATATTTGCAGTACAACTTTAGTCACTGAGGCAGTTTTTAAGGGGCGGTAGATGGTATCTGGGACACTGATGCTGCTCCAGTAAAAAGCTATTGCTGTGGTTTTGTTATTTTGGCCATCTTAATAAAAATCTCAGTGGGAACACACCGTATCAGGATTTGTGGACACTAATCATTGTCTGGGTCTGTACGATCTCCAGTGTCTCAATAGGACTTCCTGTGACTTCCTGTTCATCTCTGTATTAAAAGGTAGCCTAGTCGTTCCCCCTCCTCGCCACGATGTACAGCACATCAATGGCGTTGAGCGGAGACGACCGTGGGAGGACTGAACCTCCGACTCCATCCAGGCTGTGAATTGTTAAACCCGTAGCTTGTACCTGCGCTGGTCTTCTGTAGCTTGTACCTGCGTTGGTCTTCTGTAGCTTGTACCTGCGCTGGTCTTCTGTAGCTTGTACCTGCGTTGGTCTTCTGGAGCTCGTACCTGCGTTGGTCTTCTGTAGCTTGTACCTGCGCTGGTCTTCTGTAGCTCGTACCTGCGCTGGTCTTCTGTAGCTTGTACATGCGTTGGTCTTCTGTAGCTTGTACCTGCGCTGGTCTTCTGGAGCTCGTACCTGCGTTGGTCTTCTGTAGCTTGTACCTGCGCTGGTCTTCTGTAGCTTGTACCTGCGCTGGTCTTCTGGAGCTTGTACCTGCGTTGGTCTTCTGTAGCTTGTACCTGCGCTGGTCTTCTGTAGCTTGTACCTGCGTTGGTCTTCTGGAGCTCGTACCTGCGTTGGTCTTCTGTAGCTCGTACCTGCGCTGGTCTTCTGTAGCTTGTACCTGCGTTGGTCTTCTGTAGCTTGTACCTGCGCTGGTCTTCTGGAGCTCGTACCTGCGTTGGTCTTCTGGAGCTCGTACCTGCGTTGGTCTTCTGGAGCTCGTACCTGCGTTGGTCTTCTGGAGCTTGTACCTGCGCTGGTCTTCTGTAGCTTGTACCTGCGTTGGTCTTCTGTAGCTTGTACCTGCGTTGGCCTTCTGTAGCTTCGTGCCGGTCTTTGTTTACTGAAATCCATACTTTTTTTTAAAACTAAACTTTTTTGTTCAAATACATTTCTCTTTCTGTGGGTCTAACCCCCCCCCCCCCCCAAAGGTACACCCTTCTCCTCACAGCTGCCTAATGGGGATCCATAATAAACCCCAGGAAGAGTAGCTGCTGTCTTGGCAGGAACTAATGGGGATCCATAATAAACCCCAGGAAGAGTAGCTGCTGTCTTGGCAGGAACTAATCGGGATCCATAATAAACCCCAGGAAGAGTAGCTGCTGTCTTGGCAGGAACTAATGGGGATCCATAATAAACCCCAGGAAGAGTAGCTGCTGCCTTGACAGGAACTAATGGGGATCCATAATAAACCCCAGGAAGAGTAGCTGCTGCCTTGACAGGAACTAATGGGGATCCATAATAAACCCCAGGAAGAGTAGCTGCTGTCTTGGCAGGAACTAATGGGGATCCATAATAAACCCCAGGAAGAGTAGCTGCTGTCTTGGCAGGAACTAATGGGGATCCATAATAAACCCCAGGAAGAGTAGCTGCTGTCTTGGCAGGAACTAATGGGGATCCATAATAAATACAAATGCCACAGATGTCTCAAGTTTTGAGGGAGAGTGCAAGTGGCTTGCTGACTACCGGAATCCACCTGTGGGATCGTCTGAGGAGTATTTCTGTCTGTAATAAAACCCTTTTGTGGGGGGGGATGAATTCTGATTGGCTGGGCCTGGCTCTCCACTGGATGGGCCTATGCCATCCCCACTCCACTTCACTTCATGTGAAATCCATAAATTATGGCCTTATTTATTTAAATTGACTTGATTTCCTCCTAAAAACTGTAACTCTTTGAAATTGTTGCATGTTGTGTTTTTATATTTTTGTTCAGTGTAACATATTGTGTAGTTAATATTAAAGGTTATATTGTGTAGTTAATATTAAAGGTTACTATAATTCTGTAATAATAATGTCTCCCCCCCCCTAGGAGTTCCTGCTGAACTGCCTTCACAGAGACCTCCAGGCTGGGGTGAAGGATCTGTCTAAAGAAGAGAGGCTCTGGGAGGTCCAACGAATCCTCACCGCTTTAAAACGCAAACTACGGGAGGCGAAGCGACAGGCAAGGACACACACACACAACATACAGAGCATTCTGAAAATGGATTCAGATTTCTTCCTTTATCCACATTTTGTTACGTTACAGCCTTATCCTAAAATGGATTATATAAAACATGTTCCTCGTCAATCTACACACAATACCCCATGATGACATCACAATACCCCATGATGACATCACAATACCCCATAATGACATCACAATACCCCATAATGACATCACAATACCCCATGATGACATCACAATATCCCATGATGACATCACAATACCCCATGATGACATCACAATATCCCATGATGACATCACAATATCCCATAATGACATCACAATATCCCATGATGACATCACAATACCCCATGATGACATCACAATATCCCATAATGACATCACAATACCCCATGATGACATCAGAATATCCCATAATGACATCACAATATCCCATAATGACAAAGCGAAACCAGTTTTTTTTTTTTTTTATTAAAAAAATTATCATTCTTGAGACGTTTTTACAACTTGATTGGAGTCCACCTGTGGTAAATTCAATTGATTGGACATGATTTGGAAAGAGACACACCTGTCTGTCTATATGACGTCAGAGCAAAAACCAAGCCATGAGGTCGAAGGAACTGTCCGTAGAGCTCCGAGACAGGATTGCGTCGAGGCACAACGTAAACAAAATGTGGAAAAAGTCAAGGGGTCTGAATACTTTCTGAATGCTCTGTAGATGTATATAGATGTATATATGGCTCAAAACACGTGATTTATGTTTAGCTGTTGAAGAAGCAGCAGGTACTCTTCCTGGGGTCCACACAAAAAATAGAACTTGATAAAATACCGAACACTACAACGACAACAACACAAAATTAAACTCAGAACACTACGACTAGAGAACAATACGACTGTTTTAAAAACCAATTATGATAGTTAGAAAGAGAAAATAAAGACATAAATATCCTGTGTGTATAGCCATGCTATTTTTTACTCTGTTATTCACTGTCATTATTTATTTGTATTTTATTCTTGAACTCTGCATTGTTGGAAAAGGACCCGTCAGGCAGCATTTCACTGTTACTCTACACTTGTTGTCTACAAAGCATGTGACAAATAACATTTGATTTTGATTTAAAGGTCAGCTGATTTTTAGTGTGCTGTGATAAGATATTGTGTAAAATAGTGAATTTGAATAATTGATTTGCATTAAGTTGGTTAGCCTGCCAGACAGTTTTAGAGGAACGATTGAATTCCATTCAAACAAAGCAGTCAATCCACAGGCAGACTCTGGCTGACGTCAGTTGATGGTAGGACTTAGACAAATTGGAAATGTAGCAAGTACTGCTGTTGGATTATTTGTCATTTATAGTCTGTTTACATGTATTTTAAAGGATATTTATACAGAACACTGGTGCAAAACTTTTATAAACTCTATAATTAATTGACAACATTTTAGGTTGACAATAATTCACATGACTTTTATTTTCCTACATATATCCAGCCATATGACCAGGGTTAGAGGTTCTATTCATTCTATTTACCAGGGTTAGAGGTTCTATTCATTCTATTTACCAGTCATATTACCAGGGTTAGAGGTTTTATTCATTCTATTTACCAGTCATATTACCAGGGTTACAGGTTCTATTCATTCTATTTACCAGTCATATTACCAGGGTTAGAGGTTTTATTCATTCTATTTACCAGTCATATTACCAGGGTTACAGGTTCTATTCATTCTATTTACCAGTCATATTACCAGGGTTACAGGTTCTATTCATTCTATTTACCAGGGTTAGAGGTTCTATTCATTCTATTTACCAGTCATATTACCAGGGTTAGAGGTTCTATTCATTCTATTTACCAGTCATATTACCAGGGTTACAGGTTCTATTCATTCTATTTACCAGGGTTAGAGGTTCTATTCATTATATTTACCAGTCATATTACCAGGGTTAGAGGTTTTATTCATTCTATTTACCAGTCATATTACCAGGGTTAGAGGTTCTATTCATTCTATTTACCAGGGTTGGAGGTTCTATTCATTCTATTTACCAGTCATATTACCAGGGTTAGAGGTTCTATTCATTCTATTTACCAGTCATATTACCAGGGTTACAGGTTCTATTCATTCTATTTACCAGGGTTAGAGGTTCTATTCATTCTATTTACCAGTCATATGACCAGGGTTACAGGTTCTATTCATTCTATTTACCAGGGTTACAGGTTCTATTCATTCTATTTACCAGGGTTAGAGGTTCTATTCATTCTATTTACCAGTCATATTACCAGGGTTAGAGGTTTTATTCATTCTATTTACCAGTCATATTACCAGGGTTAGAGGTTCTATTCATTCTATTTACCAGGGTTAGAGGTTCTATTCATTCTATTTACCAGGGTTAGAGGTTCTATTCATTCTATTTACCAGGGTTAGAGGTTCTATTAATTCTATTTACCAGGGTTACAGGTTCTATTCATTCTATTTACCAGGGTTAGAGGTTCTATTCATTCTATTTACCAGGGTTAGAGGTTCTATTCATTCTATTTACCAGGGTTACAGGTTATATTCATTCTATTTACCAGGGTTAGAGGTTCTATTCATTCTATTTACCAGGGTTAGAGGTTCTATTCATTCTATTTACCAGGGTTAGAGGTTCTATTCATTCTATTTACCAGGGTTAGAGGTTTTATTCATTCTATTTACCAGTCATATTACCAGGGTTAGAGGTTTTATTCATTCTATTTACCAGTCATATTACCAGGGTTAGAGGTTTTATTCATTCTATTTACCAGTCATATTACCAGGGTTAGAGGTTCTATTCATTCTATTTACCAGGGTTAGAGGTTCTATTCATTCTATTTACCAGGGTTAGAGGTTCTATTCATTCTATTTACCAGGGTTAGAGGTTCTATTCATTCTATTTACCAGTCATATTACCAGGGTTAGAGGTTTTATTCATTCTATTTACCAGTCATATTACCAGGGTTACAGGTTCTATTCATTCTATTTACCAGTCATATTACCAGGGTTACAGGTTCTATTCATTCTGTTTACCAGGGTTAGAGGTTCTATTCATTCTATTTACCAGGGTTAGAGGTTCTATTCATTCTATTTACCAGGGTTAGAGGTTCTATTCATTCTATTTACCAGGGTTAGAGGTTCTATTCATTCTATTTACCAGGGTTAGAGGTTCTATTCATTCTATTTACCAGGGTTAGAGGTTCTATTCATTCTATTTACCAGGGTTACAGGTTCTATTCATTCTATTTACCAGGGTTACAGGTTCTATTCATTCTATTTACCAGGGTTAGAGGTTCTATTCATTCTATATACCAGTCATATTACCAGGGTTAGATGTTCTATTCATTCTATTTACCAGGGTTAGAGGTTCTATTCATTCTATTTACCAGGGTTAGAGGTTCTATTCATTCTATTTACCAGGGTTACAGGTTCTATTCATTCTATTTACCAGGGTTAGAGGTTATATTCATTCTATTTACCAGGGTTACAGGTTCTATTCATTCTATTTACCAGGGTTAGAGGTTATATTCATTCTATTTACCAGGGTTACAGGTTCTATTCATTCTATTTACCAGGGTTAGAGGTTCTATTCATTCTATTTACCAGTCATATTACCAGGGTTACAGGTTCTATTCATTCTATTTACCAGTCATATTACCAGGGTTAGAGGTTCTATTCATTCTGTTTACCAGGGTTACAGGTTCTATTCATTCTATTTACCAGTCATATTACCAGGGTTACAGGTTCTATTCATTCTATTTACCAGTCATATTACCAGGGTTAGAGGTTCTATTCATTCTATTTACCAGGGTTACAGGTTCTATTCATTCTATTTACCAGTCATATTACCAGGGTTAGAGGTTCTATTCATTCTATTTACCAGGGTTAGAGGTTCTATTCATTCTATTTACCAGTCATATGACCAGGGTTACAGGTTCTATTCATTCTATTTACCAGGGTTACAGGTTCTATTCATTCTATTTACCAGTCATATTACCAGGGTTACAGGTTCTATTCATTCTATTTACCAGTCATATTACCAGGGTTAGAGGTTCTATTCATTCTATTTACCAGGGTTACAGGTTCTATTCATTCTATTTACCAGTCATATTACCAGGGTTAGAGGTTCTATTCATTCTATTTACCAGGGTTACAGGTTCTATTCATTCTATTTACCAGTCATATGACCAGGGTTACAGGTTCCAAGCCTGTTCTATTCATTATATTTCTGTGTGCTGCTGCTGCATGGTGAATGCCGTTGTCTAGGCAACCAAAGACTGCTTGTATCAGCAAGAAGCAACACAGTTTCATCACTGTTAAGAGTCTGTGCTACAGCAGAAACTCAACCTGCCTTCCCGTCTTCAGTTTGTTTATTAGTTTCCAAAATGACGGTTATTTCTTCCACACCCGTCGGTTACACAGTTATGCAGTAATTGTGCCAGCCCTAGTGGGTACCTCCCAGGAGTGTTAGAGATCTGGTCTCTCTAACGTGTGTGTGTGTGTGTGTGTGTGTCCAGGAGTGTGAGACTAAGATAGCCCAGGAGATAGCCAGTCTCTCTAAAGAAGACGTTTCTAAAGAAGAGATGACTGAGAATGAAGAAGAGGTGGTCAACATACTGCTGGCACAGGTAACACACACGCACACACGGTAACACACACAGGTAACACACACAGGTAACACACACGCACACACGGTAACACACACAGGTAACACACACAGGTAACACACACGCACACACGGTAACACACACAGGTAACACACACAGGTAACACACGAACATGGACATTATGGAGTGGAAATTATCTGCTGATTTATGCTGAACAGTGCTTTTTTTATCCCCTCCCTGCCTCCCCTCTCTCTCTCTCTCCCTCCCCTCTCTCTCCCACCCCTCTCTCTCCCTCCCCTCTCTCTCACACCCCTCTCTCTCACACCCCTCTCTCTCCCACCCCTCTCTCTCCCTCCCCTCTCTCTCCCTCTCTCCTCACTCTCCCCTCTGTCTCTCCCTCTCTCTCCCCTCCCTGCCTCCCTCTCCCCTCCCTGCCTCCCCTGTCTCTCTCTCTCTCTCTCCCTCTCTCCTCACTCTCCCCTCTGTCTCTCCCTCTCTCTCCCCTCCCTGCCTCCCTCTCCCCTCCCTGTCTCTCTCCCTCTCTCTCCCTCTCTCCTGCTCTCTCCCTCTTTCCTCACTCTCCCCCCTCTCTCTCCCCTCCCTGCCTCCCTCTCCCCTCCCTGCCTCCCCTGTCTCTCTCTCTCCCTCTCTCTCCCTCTCTCCTCACTCTCCCCTCTGTCTCTCCCTCTCTCTCCCCTCCCTGCCTCCCTCTCCCCTCCCTGCCTCCCCTGTCTCTCCCTCTCTCCTCACTCTCCCGTCTGTCTCTCCCTCTCTCTCCCCTCCCTGCCTCCCCCTCCCCTCCCTCCCTCCCTACAGGAGAATGAGATCCTGACAGAGCAGGAGGAGCTGATATCTCTGGAGCAGGTGTTGAGGAGACAGATCGCTACAGAGAAGGAGGAGATCGAGAGACTGAGGGCCGAGATCGCTGACATACAGAGGTCAGAACTCTGACTGACGTGACCGGCTAAAGGTCACAGCTCTGACTGACGTGACCGGCTAGAGGTCACAGCTCTGACTGAACGTGACCGGCTAGAGGTCACAGCTCTGACTGACGTGACCGGCTAGAGGTCACAGCTCTGACTGACGTGACCGGCTAGAGGTCACAGCTCTGACTGACGTGATCGGCTAGAGGTCACAGCTCTGACTGACGTGACCGGCTAGAGGTCACAGCTCTGACTGACGTGACCGGCTAGAGGTCACAGCTCTGACTGACGTGATCGGCTAGAGGTCACAGCTCTGACTGACGTGATCGGCTAGAGGTCACAGCTCTGACTGACGTGACCGGCTAGAGGTCACAGCTCTGACTGACGTGATCGGCTAGAGGTCACAGCTCTGACTAGTAACCAGCAGGTAGCCTAGTGGTTAGAGTGTTGGGTCAGTAACCAGCAGGTAGCCTAGTGGTTAGAGCGTTGGGTCAGTAACCAGCAGGTAGCCTAGTGGTTAGAGCGTTGGGTCAGTAACCAGCAGGTAGCCTAGTGGTTAGAGTGTTGGGTCAGTAACCAGCAGGTAGCCTAGTGGTTAGAGTGTTGGGTCAGTAACCAGCAGGTAGTCTAGTGGTTAGAGCGTTGGGCCAGTAACCAGCAGGTAGTCTAGTGGTTAGAGTGTTGGACTAGTAACCAGCAGGTAGCCTAGTGGTTAGAGTGTTGGGTCAGTAACCAGCAGGTAGCCTAGTGGTTAGAGTGTTGGGTCAGTAACCAGCAGGTAGCCTAGTGGTTAGAGTGTTGGGTCAGTAACCAGCAGGTAGCCTAGTGGTTAGAGTGTTGGACTAGTAACCAGCAGGTAGCCTAGTGGTTAGAGTGTTGGGTCAGTAACCAGCAGATAGCCTAGTGGTTAGTTTTGGACTAGTAACCAGCAGGTAGCCTAGTGGTTAGAGTGTTGGGTCAGTAACCAGCAGATAGCCTAGTGGTTAGTATTGGACTAGTAACCAGCAGGTAGCCTAGTGGTTAGAGTGTTGGGTCAGTAACCAGCAGGTAGCCTAGTGGTTAGAGTGTTGGACTAGTAACCAGCAGGTAGCCTAGTGGTTAGAGTGTTGGGCCAGTAACCAGCAGGTAGCCTAGTGGTTAGAGTGTTGGACTAGTAACCAGCAGGTAGCCTAGTGGTTAGAGTGTTGGGCCAGTAACCAGCAGGTAGCCTAGTGGTTAGAGTGTTGGACTAGTAACCAGCAGGTAGCCTAGTGGTTAGAGTGTTGGGTCAGTAACCAGCAGGTAGCCTAGTGGTTAGAGTGTTGGACTAGTAACCAGCAGGCAGCCTAGTGGTTAGAGTGTTGGACTAGTAACCAGCAGGTAGCCTAGTGGTTAGAGTGTTGGACTAGTAACCAGCAGGCAGCCTAGTGGTTAGAGCGTTGGACTAGTAACCAGCAGGTAGCCTAGTGGTTAGAGTGTTGGACTAGTAACCGAAAGGTTGCTACATCGAATCCCCGAGCTGACAAGGTACAAATCTGTCATTCTGCCCCTGAACAGACAGTTAACCCCACTGTTCCTAAACCCGTCATTGAAAATAAGAATTTGTTCTTAACTGACTTGTCTAGTTAAATAAAGGTAAAATAAATACACATGTCTACTGTTAGACAAATCCCAGAACGATTATCCTCACAGGTACAGGCTAAATGTAGACGTTGAACAAACATCGTGAGTGTAGATTTAAAAAAATATATATTTTACCTTTATTTAACTAGACAAGTCAGTTAAGAACAAATTCCTATTTTCAATGATGGCCTAGGAACAGTGAGGTTAACTGTCTTGTTCAGGGGCAGAACGACAGATTTGTACCTTGTCAGCTCGGGGGTTTGAACTTGCAACCTTTCGGTTACTATACATTTATCAACCTAACATCCATGGGTGTGTTTGTGTTACAAAGACGAAACATTCTATGCTGTAAATATCATCTTGATATATTCATAGTTCACATGTTGTTTGTCACACGCGGCCAATACAACTGGTATAGACTTTACCATGAAGTGTGTGTATCCAGAATGTTCCACCACCCAAAGGACATCCAGCCAACTGGACGCAACTGTGGGGAAACATTGGAGTCAACATGGGGCCAGTATCCCTGTGGAAACGCTTTCAACACCTTGTAGAGTTCATGACCTGATGAATTGAGGCTGTTCTGAGGGGGGCGGGGGGGGGGGGGTGGGGGGGGTTCCCCTAAAATGAGCATTTTAAACTGTTTCTGGATTGCTTCACTTAAGACACTTCCATTTACTGTGATTAGATCAAAACCAAATACAGAAAAATTGTCTGGTTCTCCACAATAGATTATCAATCATAAATGTCCTATTTTTGAATTGCTGTATGAGATGTGTTTCATTCTAAAAGCTTTAACAAGAGCAAGGTATTGTGTTTCATTTGAAAACAGCATAACAGTTTGTAAAAGCAGAATATGTCAGGGGGGGGGGGGGGGGGGGGCAACTCAATATTAGGAAGGAGTTCTTGATATTTTGTCCACTGGTGAATATAAATTATGCTCTCCTCTCCCTGTGTCTATAGTCGTCAACAGGGTCGCAGTGAGACAGAGGAGTACTCTTCAGACAGCGAGAGTGAGAGCGAAGACGAGGAGGAACTACAGATGATCCTGGAAGAGCTGCACAAACAGAATGAAGAACTGGAGGTGAGAGACGGAGGGAGAAGAGAGAGGGGGGGATGTCTGAGCTCTGATATACTTAGTGCTTTTATTCTGCGTCATCTAGTTTTGCTTCTTGTTGCTGTCTCTCTCTCTGTCTCTGTCTGTCTCTCTGTCTGTCTTTCTGTCTCTCTGTCTTTCTGTCTCTCTGTCTCTCTCCCTCTCTCTGTCTCTCTCTCTTTCTCTCTGTCTGTCTCTCCCTCTCTCTGTCTCTCTCTCTCTCTCTCTGTCCGTCTCTCTCTCTGTCTCTGTCGGTCTCTCTCTGTCTCTCTGTCTCTCTCTGTCTCTCTCTGTCTTTCTCTGTCTCTCTGTCTTTCTGTCTCTCTCTCTGTCTCTCCCTGTCTCTGTCCGTCTCTCTCTCTGTCCGTCTCTCTCTCTCTGTCCGTCTCTCTCTCTCTGTCCGTCTCTCTCTCTCTGTCCCTCTCTCTCTCTGTCCGTCTCTCTCTCTGTCCGTCTCTCTCTCTGTCCGTCTCTCTCTCTGTCTCTCTCTCTCTTTCTCTCTCTGTCTCTCTCTCTCTCTGTCCGTCTCTCTCTGTCCGTCTGAACTGTCTCTCCTTGTGTCTCCATCTCGCCATTCTCCAGAACAAGAACACCCACTTCAACCAGGCCATCCACGAGGAGCAGGAAGCCATCTTGGAACTGCGCGTTCAGCTCCGCCTCCTCCAGACCCACAAGCTACAGCAGCAGGAGCTGACAGCCCCACCTTCAGCAGAACAGGCTCCGCCCATACAGCCCAGCCCCGAGGCGAGGAGTGAGGAGCAGACCAAACGTTCCGTAGCTGCCATGGTTTCCCCTGCAGCGGCAGAGCCAGTGGTGGCGGTCGAAGCTAAGAACGGGAAAGCTACCACCGCCAAGGATCCCCCTAAACCTTCCCCTAGTAAAGATAGGAGGGAGACCAACCTGTGAGCTCCTCTCCAGCTCTACACATCCCTCTCCCTGGTCTCTATCCATCTCTCCCTGGCCTCTATCCGTCTGGTCTCTATTCATCTCTCCCTGGTCTCTATTCATCTGGTCTCTCTATTCATCTCTCCCTGGTCTCTATCCATCTGGTCTCTATTCATCTAGTCTCTATTCATCTCTCCCTGGTCTCTATTCATCTCTCCCTGGCCTCTATCCATCTGGTCTCTATTCATCTGGTCTCTATTCATCTCTCCCTGGTCTCTATTCATCTCTCCCTGGCCTCTATCCATCTGGTCTCTATTCATCTGGTCTCTATTCATCTCTCCCTGGTCTCTATTCATCTCTCCCTGGTCTCTCTCCATCTCTCCCTGGTCTCTATGCATCTCTCCCTGGTCTCTATGCATCTCTCCCTGGTCTCTATTCATCTATCCATCTCTCCCTGGTCTCTATTCATCTATCCATCTTTCCCTGGTCTCTATTCATCTCTCCATCTCTCCCTGGACTCTATTCATCTCTCCCCGGACTCTATTCATCCCTCTCCCCCTCTTTCCCTGGGATCCATCCATCTCTCCCCTTCTCCCTGCCCAAACGAGGAGGAGGTAGGAGAGGAGGAGGTAGGAGAGGAGGAGTGAGGTTACTAATGAAGGACGAGGTAGGCTCCAGGTCCTATATTCACAAAGCGTCTCACAGTAGGAGTGCTGATCTCGGATCAGATCCTCTCTGTCCATGTAGTTCTTATTCACTACAATCTAAAAGGCTACACTGATCCTAGATCAGCACTCCTACTCGGTTGCTTTATGAATACAGACCTATAAATGATAGAAAAGCATCTTAGATGACAGCTTTTTAATATGGCCCATGCTAAACAACATAAAAAACAACTCCACTTAATGCTTGTCTTTACCAATCCTGTACCAGTCCTGTACCAATCCTGCACCAATCCTGCACCAATCCTGCACCAGTCCTGTACCAATCCTGTACCAGTCCTGTACCAATCCTGCACCAATCCTGTACCAATCCTGTACCAATCCTGTACCAGTCCTGTACCAGTCCTGTACCAGTCCTGTACCAATCCTGTACCAGTCCTGTACCAATCCTGTACCAATCCTGTACCAGTCTTGTACCAATCCTGTACCAGTCCTGTACCAATCCTGCACCAATCCTGTACCAGTCCTGTACCAATCCTGTACCAGTCCTGCACCAATCCTGTACCAGTCCTGTACCAATCCTGCACCAATCCTGTACCAGTCCTGTACCAATCCTGTACCAGTCCTGCACCAATCATGGATGGAATGGATCCTCTGTGCCATAATAACTGAGAGAGAGAGACGGGTCTGTTGGGTCGATAGAACCACTAAAGACAGCATTAAAGAGAGATGGCAAACATTTTTTTTACCACTTCATCTTCATCATCTTCATCACCACCTCAACATCAACGTGTGAGAAAATGGCGCGTTTCTATTTTTGTTGTTGTTGTTGTAATAAACAATATAATTACGAGCGTTGCCAATGACATGCAATGGCTCCTCCATAATTGTTTAAAGTCACGTGACGCACACTGATGATGTCATTGGAAACACTTGGTCTTCTTCTTCTTATTTTTTTACTACAAAACATAGAAATGCTTCATTTACACACATGTTGGTGTTGGTGCTGCACCATGAATATAAAATATAAATATTTGGAAACATTAATACATTTTATTATTTTATTTATTTTTTTTATTTTTTATTTAACTGACTTGCCTAGTTAAATAAAGGTTAAGAACAAATTCTTATTTACAATGACGGCCTAGGAACGGTGGGTTAACTGCCTTGTTCAGGGGAACAGTGGGAGAACGACAGATTTGTTTGTACCTTGTCAGCTCGGAGGATTCGATCTTGCAACCTTCCGGTTACTGGCCCAACGCTCTAAACCACTAGGCTACCCTGCCGATTAGTCTATCTATCTATTATATATTTACATAATACTCTGGTAGATATTGGTGATTGGTCTTTCTATATATTTACATAATACGCTGGTAGATATTGGTGATTGGTCTTTCTATATATTTACATAATACGCTGGTAGATATTGGGAGAAGAAGTCTAATCCTTGCTAATATAAAACGTTTAAATGTACCTACCTGATGCCATTTATTCAGTAATATGATATATAGTAGATGATGGTAAGCTGAAGAAGCAGCACGGACATGTCAACTTCACTGAGCACTGCTGTGCCTGTTAATACAAACCTTTTGAATGATCTACAGAACACATTTCAGAACCCAAAGAGATAAGCGTTACGAAATGCTTATGTAGTGCTTATGAATGTTTTATGGATGGGTTATGAATGTGTTATGAAGTCCTTATGTAGGTAGTACCCTTCAAGTAAAATGTTGCCTTCCTTTTTCCATATTCATAATTACATCTCTTATTGACAGAGGGTCAGAAGGACTGGGTTGTGTTCATTTGGGCACCAAACGGAAGAAAACAAATTGAACACGGGGTGGCACTAACTTAACTTGTTCAATGAGAAATGCACATTTTTTTTCTCTTTCCGTTGCAAAACATTTTTTTTTTAACGTTTTTTTTTTTTTCATTCTCTGCCCTAATAAACAAGAGCTTGTTATAAGTGGGCGCAAGTCAACATTATAAGTCAGTCATTACAGAATACATAGTCTATGACCATTGGAACAATGGAAACACGCTACTTTACCTGTCGGTGTCAATTTGTGATGGGTGAAAGCGAAGGACATCAAGACGGCACAGCAGGATGTGCATGTACATTATTGTAAAATGTAAAACATACTGTATTTTCAACTCTTATGTTGTTTTTTCGGCATTTCTGTTGTTTTTGTTGACGTAAGTAATGATCTGAATTAACTGAAGGAAGTGTGACCGCGCTCTGTTCTACAGCGTTGGAACTTGTTGGTCTGAGAAAATCCTGTTGCCGGGGGAAATGTGATTTTACAAATGTTATCGTTTATTAACGGATCTGTCACGATTGAAATGGATATGACACGTCACTGTGGTTTCATCTTCGCCATAAGGTTATTTTCATATTGTTAAAAGGCTTTCGTAGCTTCCCATGCCAGTTGAAAAATAAAGGTGTAGAACTGAACATTATGCTTCCTTATTGGTCATCTTTTATTTCTTTATATATATATAAATATATATATATATTTATATATAAAACACCAGTAAAACTACCCCAAGGTTGTCGTGTTAATCAATGAATGAATCAAATTTGGATTTAAATAGCTGTTTTAACATTTGTCAGGAAGTGTTATATAGAAGCTGACCTTGACCCCATAATTGCAATGTGTATCTCAGAGGGTATAAGAAACCTGGAGATGAACCAGATTTGAGGAAAAGCATATTCTCTTCTGGCTTCAGCCGTGTGCATCATAGCTCTCTCTGTCTATTCAAAACTTATTGATAGGTCATATTGGGAACTTCTGAACAAACTCTGAATATTGCTATGGCAAAAAGTCTCCTCATCCAACTCCAGTCCATTCTCACAGGCTACATTAATAATTGCCATACCTGGAATTAACCGTAACATGTCGCGGTTATATTTTCCACTGTGTGTCCTCTTCACTCGCACACCACCTCTCTTTTCTCACCATATTCACTCCTGTTTTGGGGGACCGCTAATCTAGAGTTTAAAATAAACAGTTTATTCTCTGGGACTATTTTTTATTTATCTCCTTGTCTTTTTCAGTTCTCTTCTCTTTTGAACGTAACAGTAACGGAAGAGGTCACGCCGTGACGTGACATTGATCGTTTCGGGAGGTTCGCTTCAACTGATCCCGTTACATTTAGAAAGATGGCCAGTAGTCCTGCTTAGGGGCTGAAGTTCTTTCTCTTATCTAAAGGCAAAATACGTTGTAAGCAAACGTGGAGAGACAAAGGCGTTGAAAAGAAACGGAAGAAGTATGCCTAGATTGCCATAACTCTTTAAAATGGCCATACGGGAATTAAAAGTGTGTCTTCTGGGAGTAAGTGAAATAAGTTATTGGGTGGTTGATTCTCTTTGGAAATTCCTTCTGTCTGTCTGCGGTCCGGTTGTATCTCTTTATACTGGGAACACGACCGTTTGAATGTCTGTCTGTCTTGCTAGAATTCGACCTCGTATAGGAACTGCATCTTTATCTCATCTTGTCGAAGAATCGTTGTACATCGGAGACATTTCTTTAGTAAAATAATGTGGAGTCGCCGCCACATAACCTAATCATAACCTTTCCCCTGACCTTGATAGGCCTTTTACAAATCCCTTGTTGTATTATGTTGTTGTTGTTGTTTATTGTACTGCGGTGTTGTTGTCCTGGTCCATTGAGAGATTTCCCTTACGGTGCATTTTGTTTTGGCATGGCTCTTCTGACCAATACCAACCGTTCCGCCACCATCCGGTAACAGATTTTATAAAGTAACCACTCGGTCCTACAGATACAGTATGTATGTATCCTTGGTTAGCACGAGATACACAAACAACAACAACAGGCTACTAGGATGCTTTAGCCAATAGCGTTGTGTATCTTCTCGAGTCTTTTGTACAGACCGAGAAACCCCGATATAGCATTTCACCAATTTCTTATTTCTTTCTTTCGGTAGGATACAGGAGTGGGCAAGTCTAGTATTGTATGTCGTTTTGTACAAGACCATTTCGACCACAACGTCAGTCCAACGATAGGGTAAGTTGTCAGAGCGTTAATACCTTTTATTTTATTCAATAGGCAGCAACAAGTGTGTAATTAGCTTCCTGCCTGTCCTGTTCTGGAGACCTTTTCAGGATTATCAAGTTAATTGCACGAAAATCTAAAATAAAACCAAAGTCTCAAACTCTGTCTTATGTCCAGGGAAGGAAATGAAATGAGTAATTATGTGTCAGAAGGATTTTCTTGGAAATAAGGGCTTTATATTAAAATCCAGCTTTCTCTGTCTGATTCTCTGTCTGATTCTCTGTCTGATTCTCTATCTGATTCTCTGTCTGATTCTCTGTCTGATTCTCTGTCTGATTCTCTATCTGATTCTCTGTCTGATTCTCTATCTGATTCGGTATCTCATGATAAGCTTTGGTGGTTACTGAGTCTAAAACATTCATCATCCCTCGAGGGGAAAAAGTTATTCTTCTATTCTGTTTTGTCCTTCTCTGTCCTGCTCTGACCTGTCCTGTTCTGCTCTGTCCTGTTCTGACCTGACCTGTCCTGTTCTGCTCTGTCCTGTTCTACTCTGACCTGACCTGTCCTGTTCTGCTCTGACCTGTCCTGTCCTGTCCTGTTCTGCTCTGTCCTGACCTGTCCTGTCCTGCTCTGACCTGACCTGTCCTGTCCTGTTCTGACCTGACCTGTCCTGTCCTGTTCTGCTCTGTCCTGTTCTGCTCTGTCCTGTTCTGCTCTGACCTGCCCTGTCCTGTTCTGCTCTGACCTGTCCTGTCCTGACCTGTCCTGTTCTGCTCTGTTCTGCTCTGCTCTGTCCTGTCCTGCTCTGTCCTGTCCTGCTCTGTCCTGTTCTGCTCTGTCCTGTTCTGTCCTGTCCTGCTCTGACCGGTCCTTCTCTGACCGGTCCTGCTCTGACCTGTCCTGCTCTGACCTGTCCTGCTCTGACGGGTCCTTCTTGTTCTTGACCTATTCTGTCATCAACAGTTAACACTATCCTATCATCCTCGACCGTTGTCTTAATGATTAAGACTATGCTAGGCCTAATGTTCTGTGACACTTGCAGGGCATCGTTTTTAACCAAGACGGTCCCGTGTGGACACGAACTACACAAGTTCCTCATCTGGGACACAGCGGGACAGGAAAGGGTGGGTACATCCTCTTTCTCCTTTTCCTCATCATTTATCTGTTCCACATTCTCACTCAGTGAAAGGCTGCTGATTGGAGGATGGCTTGTAATAATGAATGGAATGACGTAAATTGAATGATATTTTAAACAGCATGACTCCCATTCCATTGACTCCCATTCCATTGACTCCCATTCCATTGACTCCATTCCATTGACTCCATTCCATTGACTCCATTCCATTGACTTCCATTCCATTGACTCCATTCCATTGACTCCCATTCCATTGACTCCATTCCATTGACTCCCATTCCATTGACTTCCATTCCATTGACTCCCATTCCATTGACTCCCATTCCATTGACTCCATTCCATTGACTCCATTCCATTGACTCCATTCCATTGACTCCATTCCATTGACTCCCATTCCATTGACTCCATTCCATTGACTCCCATTCCATTGACTTCCATTCCATTGACTCCCATTCCATTGACTCCCATTCCATTGACTCCATTCCATTGACTCCCATTCCATTGACTCCCATTCCATTGACTCCATTCCATTGACTCCATTCCATTGACTCCATTCCATTGACTTCCATTCCATTGACTCCATTCCATTGACTCCCATTCCATTGACTCCATTCCATTGACTCCCATTCCATTGACTTCCATTCCATTGACTCCCATTCCATTGACTCCCATTCCATTGACTCCATTCCATTGACTCCATTCCATTGACTCCATTCCATTGACTCCCATTCCATTGACTCCCATTCCATTGACTCCCATTCCATTGACTTCCATTCCATTGACTCCCATTCCATTGACTCCCATTCCATTGACTCCATTCCATTGACTCCATTCCATTGACTCCCATTCCATTGACTCCCATTCCATTGACTCCATTCCATTGACTCCCATTCCATTGACTCCATTCCATTGACTCCCATTCCATTGACTTCCATTCCATTGACTCCCATTCCATTGACTCCCATTCCATTGACTCCATTCCATTGACTCCATTCCATTGACTCCATTCCATTGACTCCCATTCCATTGACTCCCATTCCATTGACTCCCATTCCATTGACTTCCATTCCATTGACTCCCATTCCATTGACTCCATTCCATTGACTCCATTCCATTGACTCCATTCCATTGACTCATTCCATTGACTCCCATTCCATTGACTTCCATTCCATTGACTCCCATTCCATTG
Organism: Oncorhynchus mykiss; assembly: GCF_013265735.2. Taxonomy (NCBI): domain Eukaryota; kingdom Metazoa; phylum Chordata; class Actinopteri; order Salmoniformes; family Salmonidae; genus Oncorhynchus; species Oncorhynchus mykiss. The sequence goes on along the minus strand of NC_048572.1, from coordinate 87,843,040 downwards.
ACTACCATTCCATTGACTTCCATTCCATTGACTCCCATTCCATTGACTTCCATTCCATTGACTTCCATTCCATTGACTCCCATTCCATTGACTACCATTCCATTGACTCCCATTCCATTGACTCCATTCCATTGATACCATTCCATTGACTTCCATTGATACCATTGACACCATTCCATTGACTTCCATTGATACCATTGACTCCATTCCATTGACTTCCATTCCATTGACTTCCATTCCATTGACTACCATTCCATTGACTACCATTCCATTGACTCCATTCCATTGACACCATTCCATTGACTTCCATTGATACCATTGACTCCATTCCATTGACTTCCATTGATACCATTGACTCCATTCCATTGACTCCATTCCATTGACACCATTCCATTGACTCCATTCCAGCCATTATTATGAGGCGTCCTCCCATGGGTCCCAAAATAGGACCCAACTCATTCTGGGAGATTAGAAAAACCCGTTCACCTTGTTTTAATTTTATCTAGTCAACAAGAAAATAATGTCCAAAATCAGTTTCACAGCTCGCCGGGAGGTAAAGGCTGATTCATGGAGACTGGAAGGGTCAGAAACGGGCAACTAATCACTATTTGATTTGTCCATTGGACCGAGATTTAGTTGAACGTTGTCGTCTTGTCTCGCGTTGCCATAGCCACACTTCCTGGATGCCGATGGTGTCTGTCCAATCACTGCTCAGGTGGCTTACACAATACTTTCTTGCCTGTGTAACATATCGTCTCGTCGTCATGAGAAGAATTCCTATTCTCAGAGAAGATGTGCTTTTGTCATTCTGGGACACACCATGGGTCAGAGTTCAAGGTTCATAGTATTGTTGTGGCGTGATGACTCACAGGGGTGGGGTGTAAATGGAAAAGTGTGTGTGTGTGTGTGTGTGTGTGTGTGTGTGTGTAAATATGTGTAGGATGGGCAATATGCTGACCAGAATGCCTCATCATTACGTCCTTAACACATGGGGGGAAAAATAGCTCACAGTTGTATTGTTTTGCTATACTGTAGCTGGTATCTCATCTCTTTCTCTAAATGTATATTATTTCCTATTTTTATTTAAACTTGAATATTTTTGTTATTTTTTTTTTAAACCCTAAAGCTGAACTAGTTAGTTAAACATGGTTTAAACCCAGTAATTCAGTCAGATGAACTGCAACTTCCCCTTGTTCATAGCTAACTTCCTGTATGTTTGTGTTCCAGTTCCACTCGCTGGCTCCCATGTACTACCGAGGCTCTGCCGCCGCTGTCATTGTCTATGACATCACCAAACTGGTGAGGAACCCGATCAATATTCTGTGTGGATTCCAGACGAGAGACATTACAGTGTGGCCTATTTGTGTTGTCTTGCCAACTCCTGTGGTCATTGTCATGCCAAACAGATCTGAGACCAGGGACTGTATTCAGAAAGAGTCTCACAGTAGGTTATCTAGGATCAGTTTTATAATATACAATATAATTTAAGATTTTATATTGGGCAGGTGGGGGACCTGATTCTAGATCAGCACTTCTACTTTATGAATACGGGCCCAGGCTAGAGAAAGGATGCTTTGGGGGTAAAAAGCTACGTTTGACAAATCAGTCCTGTAGTAAAGTGTAACCTGGCCATTGGTCTGTTCTGTCTGCCCTGTTCTGCCTGTCTGCCCTGTTCTGCCTGTCTGCCCTGTTCTGTCTGTCTGCCCTGTTCTGTCTGTCTGCCCTGTTTTGTTCTACCTGTCTGTCTGCCCTGCTCTGTTCTACCTGTCTGTCTGTCCTGTTCTGTTCTACCTGTCTGTCTGCCCTGTTCTGTTCTACCTGTCTGTCTGCCCTGTTCTGTTCTACCTGTCTGTCTGCCCTGTTCTGTTCTACCTGTCTGTCTGCCCTGTTCTGTTCTACCTGTCTGTCTGCCCTGTTCTGTTCTACCTGTCTGTCTGCCCTGTTCTGTTCTACCTGTCTGTCTGCCCTGCTCTGTTCTACCTGTCTGTCTGCCCTGCTCTGTTCTACCTGTCTGTCTGCCCTGTTCTGTTCTACCTGTCTGTCTGCCCTGTTCTGTTCTACCTGTCTGTCTGCCCTGTTCTGTTCTACATGTCAGGACTCTTTCCAGACACTGAAGAAATGGGTGAAGGAGTTGAAGGAGCACGGTCCTGAGGACATCATTGTAGCCTTGGCAGGGAACAAGAAAGATTTGGGGGACATCAGGTATCATCAGCCCTTCACCACTTCTGTCGAACTGTGTTTTAAAGGCTAACGTTGTCATGGAAACCCTGTTGATTGGTCGCCATGGTGTTGTGTCTTACTATTGTTGGGACTCTGCAATAGAACTCTGCTCTGTAGGCCATAACAACCATTTGATTGACAGGACCTCGATGTCCACCTTTGTTACATTTATGCCTAGGAAGTATTAGCCTAGGTACCAGTCTCAAGCTAAGGAGGTGTAGTAAGTTGACAACAAGGGTTTAATTTTGTTGACTTAACAACTAAAATACTATTCTGAGTTGACATTCACACAAGGGTGTAACCTCACCACCACCACGTTAAAGGCTCTTCTGGAAGCCCTGTTGATGAGTCACCACCAGGTTAAAGGCTGTTATGGAAGCCCTGTTGATGAGTCACCACCAGGTTAAAGGCTGTTATGGAAGCCCTGTTGATGAGTCACCACCACCAGGTTAAAGGCTGTTATGGAAGCCCTGATGATGAGTCACCACCACCACGTTAAAGGCTGTTATGGAAGCCCTGTTGATGAGTCACCACCAGGTTAAAGGCTGTTATGGAAGCCCTGTTGATGAGTCACCACCAGGTTAAAGGCTGTTTGTTATGGAAGCCCTGTTGATGAGTCACCACCAGGTTAAAGACTGTTTGTTATGGAAGCCCTGTTGATGAGTCACCACCAGGTTAAAGGCTGTTTGTTATGGAAGCCCTGTTGATGAGTCACCACCAGGTTAAAGGCTGTTATGGAAGCCCTGTTGATGAGTCACCACCAGGTTAAAGGCTGTTCTGGAAGCCCTGTTGATGAGTCACCACCAGGTTAAAGGCTGTTATGGAAGCCCTGTTGATGAGTCACCACCAGGTTAAAGGATGTTATGGAAGCCCTGTTGATGAGTCACCACCAGGTTAAAGGATGTTCTGGAAGCCCTGTTGATGAGTCACCACCAGGTTAAAGGCTGTTATGGAAGCCCTGTTGATGAGTCACCACCAGGTTAAAGGCTGTTATGGAAGCCCTGTTGATTTTGTCACCACCAGGTTAAAGGCTGTTATGGAAGCCCTGTTGATGAGTCACCACCAGGTTAAAGGCTGTTATGGAAGCCCTGTTGATGAGTCACCACCACCAGGTTAAAGGCTGTTTGTTATGGAAGCCCTGTTGATGAGTCACCACCAGGTTAAAGGCTGTTTGTTATGGAAGCCCTGTTGATGAGTCACCACCAGGTTAAAGGCTGTTTGTTATGGAAGCCCTGTTGATGAGTCACCACCAGGTTAAAGGCTGTTATGGAAGCCCTGTTGATGAGTCACCACCAGGTTATAGGCTGTTTGTTATGGAAGCCCTGTTGATGAGTCACCACCAGGTTAAAGGCTGTTATGGAAGCCCTGTTGATGAGTCACCACCAGGTTAAAGGCTGTTATGGAAGCCCTGTTGATGAGTCACCACCAGGTTAAAGGCTGTTATGGAAGCCCTGTTGATGAGTCAACCCAAGCTGTAGTTTACACTATCTCTTTTAACAGGGAAGTTCCTATGAAGGAAGCTAAGGACTTTGCTGAGTCTATTGCAGCAATCTTCATGGAGACCAGCGCCAGAAACGCTGTCAATGTGGAGGAGCTCTTTCAGAAGATCAGTAAGTGTTTTAGTTTAGAGTTTATGTTGGCGAGGTGGTTCGCTCCATACGACCACATCAAACACTGTTTAGATTGTTTTATCAGGAATTGTTATGGAATATGTTCCATGGGTCGGCAGGGTAGCCTAGTGGTTAGAGCAGTTGGGCTAATAACCGAAAGGTTGCCAGATCGAATTCCCGAACTGACGAGGTAAAAAATCTGTCGTTCTGCCCCTGAACAAGGCAGTTAACCCACTGTTCCCCTGAACAAGGCAGTTAACCCACTGTTCCCCTGAACAAGGCAGTTAACCCACTGTTCCGCCCCTGAACAAGGCAGTTAACCCACTGTTCCCCTGAACAAGGCAGTTAACCCACTGTTCCCCTGAACAAGGCAGTTAACCCCACTGTTCCTAGGCCGTCATTGTAAATAAGATTTTGTTCTTAACTGACTTGCCCAGTTAAATAAAGGTTACATATGAAATAAAAAGTCACTAAACTAAAGCATCCCTCGTGAATGTCTTTTGATGTGTGTTTGTTGTAGACACTATCGCATTCCATTCAACCTCGTCAGACAGAGTAGCACCGTTCAGTACAGTGTCTGTTAGCATCTCTCTTAGGGACAAATCTGAACTTCCACTTCATTCAGTACAGTGTCTGTTAGCATCTCTGTTAGGGACAAATCTGAACTTCCACTTCATTCAGTACGGTGTCTGTTAGCATCTCTCTCAGGGACAAATCTGAACTTCTACTTCATTCAGTACAGTGTCTGTTAGCATCTCTGTTAGGGACAAATCTGAACTTCCACTTCATTCAGTACGGTGTCTGTTAGCATCTCTCTTAGGGACAAATCTGAACTTCCACTTCATTCAGTACGGTGTCTGTTAGCATCTCTGTTAGGGACAAATCTGAACTTCCACTTCATTCAGTACGGTGTCTGTTAGCATCTCTGTTAGGGACAAATCTGAACTTCTACTTCATTCAGTACGGTGTCTGTTAGCATCTCTGTTAGGGACAAATCTGAACTTCTACTTCATTCAGTACAGTGTCTGTTAGCATCTCTGTTAGGGACAAATCTGAACTTCCACTTCATTCAGTACGGTGTCTGTTAGCATCTCTCTCAGGGACAAATCTGAACTTCCACTTCATTCAGATTTTCACTTACAGTGAAAGTTAAGATTCACCACTTAAAGGGATAGTGTGAGATCTTGGCAATTAAGCCCTTTTTTTCTACATACCCACAGTCAAATGAACTCACGGATACCATTTGTATGTCTCTGCGTGCCGTTTGAAAGGAAGGTATCTCCTGGAGCCATTGCTTACGCTAGTTACTCCAGAAACGACCTTCAAAACTGCACCTTCAAAACTTATCCTGTGTTGTGTTTCAGGTAAACAGATTCCGCCTCTGGAGAATCCAGACGTTGACAGCAACGAGTCCTTCAAGATAACCCGGCGTCCATCTAACAAACTCTGCTGCTAGTAAGACTTCTGCTGAGTCCCAAATAGACCCCGAGCACCCTACCCTCGCCTAGACCATAGCACCCTAACACAGAGTCACTGCTCTCGATTGGACAGGTGAATGATCCACCTATCTAGCTTATCTGACGTCAACTTGGAGATATCACCACGTTTCCTCTTGGATCTACATGAAGGTTTAGGGAGTAAGGAGTCGGTTCAGAATTCAGCATCAGATTTAATCAGTGAGATTATCACTGTCCTTGGTTCCACACACACACAGCTGCGTGGATCACAGGGTCCACAATGCAACATTGTAATACACTGCCGCGTGGCTTCAACTACTCATTGTCCACCTCCACACAGTCCACCATGCATATTGGTCTCAGGGGAGAGGAGGAGGACAACATGGCTTTGGCTTGTGATAGATCAGACCCTCTCACCTGTAGCATAGTAACCAGCATGTCCAGGGCCAGAAACCACCCCTATAACCCATAGAAAGATGCAGTAACCCATAGAAAGATACAGTAACCCATATAAGGATACAGTAACCCATATAAGGATACAGTAACCCATATAAGGATACAGTAACCCATATAAGGATTTAGTAACCCATAGAAATATGCAGTAACCCATAGAAGGATACAGTAGGTGGACATTTTGCCATATTGCTTATACCTATCCAATCCTCCTCTCAGATTGACTCCAGTGCCTTGGTAAGGTGTGTTGTAAGTGTCGTTTCTGGACTGGGCCTGTGTGTACAGGCCCAGGAGGGGAACCGGTTTGTCGCCCTCTAGTGTTTTTGGTTAGAGATTAACATCAGAAAATGGATCCTGAAGGTAAACACAATTTAAAGGAGAACTGCACTTCCTGATTTCGTTTTTTCATAAATTCTCATTAAGAAATGCAAGCGGCCATGACTGAAGGTAAACGAACTGTTGTCACAAAGTTGGAAGCACAGAATCGTCTAGAATGTCATTGTATGCTGTAACGTTAGGATTTCCCTTCACTGGATCTAAGGGGCCTCGAACCATGAAAAACAGACCCAGACCATTATTCCTCCTCCGCCAAACTTTACAGTTGACACTATGCATTCGGGCAGGTAGCGTTCTCCTGGCATCCGCCAAACCCAGATTTGTTCATCGGACGGGCAGATGGTGAAGCGTGATTCATCACTCCAGAGAACGTGTTTCTACTGCTCCAGAGGCCAACGGCGTCGAGCTTTACACCACTCCAGCCGACGCTTGGCATTGCGCATGGCGATCATAGGTTTCTGTGCGTCTGCAAAAAACAGGGCATGAATTGTTGCCGTGATTGTAATCCAAACCCCTCAAGTAAAGTCATGACTCAGTCATCTACCAAACTCTTGTTTTGGACAAGACTGACTTCATGACCAAAAATTATTCTATTGTAAACATTGTAGTCAATTTTGACATTTTTATAAATGAGAGATTCTGACTCATAGTGATGTCACAAAGGCTGTTTTAAAAATGGAGGGATTAGTTCTAAGGGGCAGTTGACCTTTAAAAAAAAAACAATAGACACAGAGACTTTTATACATGGTAGGTGTACGCCTACTGGGATTAGTTTTTAATTCATATTCAGCAGCACAATTAAAAAAAAACGTTACATTTTAATCCTGAAAATCGAAACATGTTAGTAGATCATCTCTTTCTCATCTCTTAGATCATCTTTAATCATCTCTAACGCGCTGAACATGAACATTTGGATAAATTGCACAAATATTGAATAATCTAGTTGAGTTTAATGACGTTTCATAAAATGACTAAAATACGATGCAGACTAGAGATTACGTTCTGAATTCATATGCGATATAGAGATTTACAATCCAAATTCTCATTAACCGAATATGCAGTCAACAGTTCCAGTGATTGCATTGTTGCCTTGTGGCTCCGGGAATCGCGTAGATCGATAGATAGAATATCTTTGTAGCTGCCGATATTGATATTGATATCGATTGCATGAATTTGGTCTCGCCAACCGTTGTCTTTTTCCCATCGAATGCTGGTATAGAATATGTATTTTGAGAATGTATAAGGTGTTCAAAATGTATTTGAAGGACGAAGTAGCATGAATTCGAATACCTGAGTTGCCATGTCTTGTTTTTTGTTTGTTGCTATGTTGTAATTGTCATCCATATGTTGTCATTATTATGTAATATTGACCAACTACTGAAAAGGGGCCACTATCACAATAAATACAACTATTGACAACTATAATTTTATTTACTGATTGATCGGTGGACTAACTACTGTATCTGTGAGGTAATACAGCCTCTTCGATTCAACCACTCGGGAGGGGGATTTTAAAATCCTCTTTTTTAATCGGGATTTTAAAGTGGCACTTTTATGTCGCTAGTTCCTGCACTTTCTCATGGAAAAACAATGATACAGAATTAATGACGACATTTGATGACTACATTCCCTAACAACGCCACACCAATGTGGTGTTGGTAATAGCTGAATTGCCGTAAAGTAGACCTAGTTAAAAGGATGGGTCGAACTGTACAACAGATGTACCTTTTGAAAGTATGAAGCTGAGTTAACAGCAACAGTCCTTGCGGATCTAAGCAGAGGATTTAATGTTTTGGATTTTTATTTTTTATTTTTTTAATAAATGTACTTTGTGGGAAGATACTATAGATGAGACAAAAAAACAACAATTTCCATATTTTTGTTTCTATTTGTATTTTGTACCATGTTGGACATTTGTCTGTGTACAGTTATACACACACAGAGGTGTTAGCTCACAATACGGAGACGTAGTATTCTGTACAAACTTGACACATATCAAGTGTCCAAGTGTGGCATCAATAAAACTAGACTTGGACACTTCCTGGCCTGAGTTTGGCTGTAACCGTTTATAGGTACAGGCCATTCTGCAATGCAAACAAGTGCCTTTGTGTTCCCTCTGTAGACCAAATCTAATATTTATTATTCATATTATTCATATTATTATTATTATTAATAGTTTAAATTGTTCATTTTTTTGTGTGTACTTGACTCAAGTTATTCCCTTTTCTATAACACAATAACATGTTATATATTATTAATCTGTCTGATAATAAAGTGGTATTACTTGTTTTTTTTCTCTTGGTTCTTTATCTCTTTCGTTTCTGTTGTGTTGTCGCCTGCGTAGAATGACAATTGTAAAAGGTGTTACTATCCCTCTGATCCACAAATGGACTCTTTTCCCATACTATATATCTATAAGTTTGGACACGCCTACTCATTCCAGGTTTTTATTTATTTATTTTTGACTATTTTCTACATTGTAGAATAATAGTGAAGACATCAAAACTATGAAATAACACACATGGAATCATGTAGTAACCAAAAAAAAAGTGTCCAACAAATCAAAATATATTTTATATTTGAGATTCTTCAAAGTAGCCACCCTTTGCCTTGATGACAGCTTTGCAGACTCTTGGCATTCTCTCAACCAGCTTGATGAGGTAGTCACCTGGAATGCATTTCAATTAACAGGTGTGCCTTATTAAAAGTTCATCCAGGCTGAATCACATCCGGCCGTGATTTAGAGTCTCATAGGGTGGCACACAATTGGCCCAGCATCGTCCGGGTTTGGCCGGGGTAGGCCGTCATTATAAATAAGAATGTGTTCTTAACTGACTTACCAAGTTAAATAAATGTTAAATAAAAATAATAGAACAAATTAAATGTGTGGAATTTCTTTCCTTAATGTGTTTGAGCCAATCAGTTGTGTTGTGACAAGGTAGGGGTGGTATACAGAAGATAGTCCTTATTATGTCAAGACCAGCTCAAATAAGCAAAGAGAAATGACAGTCCATCATTACTTTAAGACATGAAGGTCAATCAATCCGGGGGAACTTTGAAAGTTTCTTCATGTTCAGTTGCAAAAACCATCAAGTGCTATGATGAAACTGGCTCTCATGAGGACTGCCATCAACTGTTCAGAGGACACTGCATAAATCAGGCCTTCATGGTCAAATTGCTGCAAAGAAACCACTACTAAAGGACACCAATAAGAAGAAGAGATTTGCTTGGGCCAAAAAACACGAGCATTGGATATTAAATTTGAGATTTTTGGTTCCAGCCTCTGTGTCATTGTGAGACGCAGAGTAGGTGAATGGATGATCTCCGCATGTGTAGTTTCCACCGTGAAGCATGGAGGAGGAGGTGTGATGGTGTGGCGGTGCTTTGCTGGTGACACTGATTTAATTAGAACTCAAGGCACTCTTAACTGGCATGGCTACCACAGCATTCTGCAGTGATACGCCATCTCATCTGGTTTGTGCTTAGTGGGACTATCATTTGTTTTTCAACAGGACACTGACCCAACACATCTCCAGGCTGTGGAAGGGCTATTTGACCAAGGAGGAGAGTGATGGAGTGCTGTATCAGATGACCTGGCCTCCATCACCCGACCTCAACACAATTGAGATGGTTTGGGATGAGTTGGATGGCAGAGTGAAGGAAAAGCAGCCAACAAGCGCTCAGCATATGTGGGAACTCCTTCAAGATTGTTGGAAAAGCATTCCTCATGAAGCTGGTTGAGAGAATGCCAAGAGTGTGCAAAGCTGTGATCAAGGCAAAGGGTGGCTACTTTGAAGAAACTAAATATATTTTGATTTGTTTAACACTTTTGTTTACTACATGATTACATATGTGTTATTTTATAATTTGATGTCTTCACTCTTATTCTACAATGTAGAAAATAGTAAAAAATAAATAAAAACCCTTGAATGACTAGGTGTGTCCAAACTTTTGACTGGTACTGTAGATGGGTACCTCCTGCCTGATGTTTTCTGTGTTGGATTCAGCCCCCTCTTACCTCCTGCCTGGTGTTTTCTGTGTTGGATTCAGCCCCCTCTTACCTCCTGCCTGATGTTTTCTGTATTGGATTCAGCCCCCTCTTACCTCCCGCCTGGTGTCTACTGTGTTAGTTTCAGCCCCCTCTAACCTCCTGCCTGGTGTCTATTGTGTTGGATTCAGCCCCCTCTTACCTCCTGCCTGGTGTCTTGTGTTGGATTCAGCCCCCTCTAACCTCCTGCCTGGTGTCTATTGTGTTGGATTCAGCCCCCCTCTTACCTCCTGCCTGGTGTCTATTGTGTTGGATTCAGCCCCCTCTAACCTCCTGCCTGGTGTCTATTGTGTTGGTTTCAGCCCCCTCTTACCACCTGCCTGGTGTCTACTGTGTTGGTTTCAGCCCCCTCTAACCTCCTGCCTGGTGTCTATTGTGTTGGATTCAGCCCCCTCTTACCTCCTGCCTGGGGTCTATTGTGTTGGTTTCAGCCCCCTCTTACCTCCTGCCTGGTGTCTTGTGTTGGATTCAGCCCCCTCTTACCTCCTGCCTGGTGTCTATTGTGTTGGATTCAGCCCCCTCTTACCTCCTGCCTGGTGTCTTCTGTGTTGGATTCAGCCCCCTCTAACCTCCTGCCTGGTGTCTATTGTGTTGGTTTCAGCCCCAACTTACCACCTGCCTGGTGTCTACTGTGTTGGTTTCAGCCCCCTCTTACCTCCTGCCTGGTGTCTTGTGTTGGATTCAGCCCCCTCTAACCTCCTGCCTGGTGTCTATTGTGTTGGATTCAGCCCCCTCTTACCTCCTGCCTGGTGTCTATTGTGTTGGATTCAGCCCACTCTAACCTCCTGCCTGGTGTCTATTGTGTTGGTTTCAGCCCCCTCTTACCACCTGCCTGGTGTCTACTGTGTTGGTTTCAGCCCCCTCTTACCTCCTGCCTGGTGTCTATTGTGTTGGTTTCAGCCCCCTCTTACCTCCTGCCTGGTGTCTTGTGTTGGATTCAGCCCCCTCTTACCTCCTGCCTGGTGTCTATTGTGTTGGATTCAGCCACTCTTACCTCCTGCCTGGTGTCTATTGTGTTGGATTCAGACCCCTCTAACCTCCTGCCTGGTGTCTATTGTGTTGGATTCAGCCCCCTCTTACCTCCTGCCTGGTGTCTATTGTGTTGGTTTCAGCCCCCACTTACCTCCTGCCTGGTGTCTTGTGTTGGATTCAGCCCCCTCTTACCTCCCGCCTGGTGTCTTCTGTGTTGGTTTCAGCCCCCTCTAACCTCCTGCCTGGTGTCTATTGTGTTGGTTTCAGCCCCCTCTTACCTCCTGCCTGGTGTCTTCTGTGTTGGTTTCAGCCCCCTCTAACCTCCTGCCTGGTGTCTTGTGTTGGATTCAGCCCCCTCTTACCTCCTGCCTGGTGTCTATTGTGTTGGATTCAGCCACTCTTACCTCCTGCCTGGTGTCTATTGTGTTGGATTCAGACCCCTCTAACCTCCTGCCTGGTGTCTATTGTGTTGGATTCAGCCCCCTCTTACCTCCTGCCTGGTGTCTATTGTGTTGGTTTCAGCCCCCACTTACCTCCTGCCTGGTGTCTTGTGTTGGATTCAGCCCCCTCTTACCACCTGCCTGGTGTCTACTGTGTTGGTTTCAGCCCCCTCTAACCTCCTGCCTGGTGTCTATTGTGTTGGATTCAGCCCCCTCTTACCTCCTGCCTGGTGTCTATTGTGTTGGTTTCAGCCCCCACTTACCTCCTGCCTGGTGTCTTGTGTTGGATTCAGCCCCCTCTTACCTCCCGCCTGGTGTCTTCTGTGTTGGTTTCAGCCCCCTCTAACCTCCTGCCTGGTGTCTATTGTGTTGGTTTCAGCCCCCTCTTACCTCCTGCCTGGTGTCTTCTGTGTTGGTTTCAGCCCCCTCTAACCTCCTGCCTGGTGTCTGTTGTGTTGGATTCAGCCCCCTCTAACCTCCTGCCTGGTGTCTACTGTATTGGTTTCAGCCCCCTCTTACCTCCTGCCTGGTGTCTTCTGTGTTGGTTTCAGCCCCTTCTAACCTCCTGCCTGGTGTTTACTGTATTGGTTTCAGCCCCCTCTAACCTCCTGCCTGGTGTCTACTGTGTTGGTTTCAGCCCCCTCTAACCTCCTGCCTGGTGTCTACTGTGTTGGTTTCAGCCCCCTCTTACCTCCTGCCTGGTGTCTTGTGTTGGATTCATTCCCCTCTAACCTCCTGCCTGGTGTCTATTGTGTTGGATTCAGCCCCCTCTTACCTCCTGCCTGGTGTCTATTGTGTTGGATTCAGCCCCCTCTAACCTCCTGCCTGGTGTCTATTGTGTTGGTTTCAGCCCCCTCTTACCACCTGCCTGGTGTCTACTGTGTTGGTTTCAGCCCCCTCTAACCTCCTGCCTGGTGTCTATTGTGTTGGATTCAGCCCCCCTCTTACCTCCTGCCTGGTGTCTATTGTGTTGGATTCAGCCCCCTCTAACCTCCTGCCTGGTGTCTATTGTGTTGGTTTCAGCCCCCTCTTACCACCTGCCTGGTGTCTACTGTGTTGGTTTCAGCCCCCTCTAACCTCCTGCCTGGTGTCTATTGTGTTGGATTCAGCCCCCTCTTACCTCCTGCCTGGGGTCTATTGTGTTGGTTTCAGCCCCCTCTTACCTCCTGCCTGGTGTCTTGTGTTGGATTCAGCCCCCTCTTACCTCCTGCCTGGTGTCTATTGTGTTGGATTCAGCCCCCTCTTACCTCCTGCCTGGTGTCTTCTGTGTTGGATTCAGCCCCCTCTAACCTCCTGCCTGGTGTCTATTGTGTTGGTTTCAGCCCCAACTTACCACCTGCCTGGTGTCTACTGTGTTGGTTTCAGCCCCCTCTTACCTCCTGCCTGGTGTCTTGTGTTGGATTCAGCCCCCTCTAACCTCCTGCCTGGTGTCTATTGTGTTGGATTCAGCCCCCTCTTACCTCCTGCCTGGTGTCTATTGTGTTGGATTCAGCCCACTCTAACCTCCTGCCTGGTGTCTATTGTGTTGGTTTCAGCCCCCTCTTACCACCTGCCTGGTGTCTACTGTGTTGGTTTCAGCCCCCTCTTACCTCCTGCCTGGTGTCTATTGTGTTGGTTTCAGCCCCCTCTTACCTCCTGCCTGGTGTCTTGTGTTGGATTCAGCCCCCTCTTACCTCCTGCCTGGTGTCTATTGTGTTGGATTCAGCCACTCTTACCTCCTGCCTGGTGTCTATTGTGTTGGATTCAGACCCCTCTAACCTCCTGCCTGGTGTCTATTGTGTTGGATTCAGCCCCCTCTTACCTCCTGCCTGGTGTCTATTGTGTTGGTTTCAGCCCCCACTTACCTCCTGCCTGGTGTCTTGTGTTGGATTCAGCCCCCTCTTACCTCCCGCCTGGTGTCTTCTGTGTTGGTTTCAGCCCCCTCTAACCTCCTGCCTGGTGTCTATTGTGTTGGTTTCAGCCCCCTCTTACCTCCTGCCTGGTGTCTTCTGTGTTGGTTTCAGCCCCCTCTAACCTCCTGCCTGGTGTCTTGTGTTGGATTCAGCCCCCTCTTACCTCCTGCCTGGTGTCTATTGTGTTGGATTCAGCCACTCTTACCTCCTGCCTGGTGTCTATTGTGTTGGATTCAGACCCCTCTAACCTCCTGCCTGGTGTCTATTGTGTTGGATTCAGCCCCCTCTTACCTCCTGCCTGGTGTCTATTGTGTTGGTTTCAGCCCCCACTTACCTCCTGCCTGGTGTCTTGTGTTGGATTCAGCCCCCTCTTACCACCTGCCTGGTGTCTACTGTGTTGGTTTCAGCCCCCTCTAACCTCCTGCCTGGTGTCTATTGTGTTGGATTCAGCCCCCTCTTACCTCCTGCCTGGTGTCTATTGTGTTGGTTTCAGCCCCCACTTACCTCCTGCCTGGTGTCTTGTGTTGGATTCAGCCCCCTCTTACCTCCCGCCTGGTGTCTTCTGTGTTGGTTTCAGCCCCCTCTAACCTCCTGCCTGGTGTCTATTGTGTTGGTTTCAGCCCCCTCTTACCTCCTGCCTGGTGTCTTCTGTGTTGGTTTCAGCCCCCTCTAACCTCCTGCCTGGTGTCTGTTGTGTTGGATTCAGCCCCCTCTAACCTCCTGCCTGGTGTCTACTGTATTGGTTTCAGCCCCCTCTTACCTCCTGCCTGGTGTCTTCTGTGTTGGTTTCAGCCCCTTCTAACCTCCTGCCTGGTGTTTACTGTATTGGTTTCAGCCCCCTCTAACCTCCTGCCTGGTGTCTACTGTGTTGGTTTCAGCCCCCTCTAACCTCCTGCCTGGTGTCTACTGTGTTGGTTTCAGCCCCCTCTTACCTCCTGCCTGGTGTCTTGTGTTGGATTCATTCCCCTCTAACCTCCTGCCTGGTGTCTATTGTGTTGGATTCAGCCCCCTCTTACCTCCTGCCTGGTGTCTATTGTGTTGGATTCAGCCCCCTCTAACCTCCTGCCTGGTGTCTATTGTGTTGGTTTCAGCCCCCTCTTACCACCTGCCTGGTGTCTACTGTGTTGGTTTCAGCCCCCTCTAACCTCCTGCCTGGTGTCTATTGTGTTGGATTCAGCCCCCTCTTACCTCCTGCCTGGTGTCTATTGTGTTGGTTTCAGCCCCCTCTTACCTCCTGCCTGGTGTCTTGTGTTGGATTCAGCCCCCTCTTACCTCCTGCCTGGTGTCTATTGTGTTGGATTCAGCCCCCTCTTACCTCCTGCCTGGTGTCTTCTGTGTTGGATTCAGCCCCCTCTAACCTCCTGCCTGGTGTCTATTGTGTTGGTTTCAGCCCCCACTTACCACCTGCCTGGTGTCTACTGTGTTGGTTTCAGCCCCCTCTTACCTCCTGCCTGGTGTCTTGTGTTGGATTCAGCCCCCTCTAACCTCCTGCCTGGTGTCTATTGTGTTGGATTCAGCCCCCTCTTACCTCCTGCCTGGTGTCTATTGTGTTGGATTCAGCCCCCTCTAACCTCCTGCCTGGTGTCTATTGTGTTGGTTTCAGCCCCCTCTTACCACCTGCCTGGTGTCTACTGTGTTGGTTTCAGCCCCCTCTTACCTCCTGCCTGGTGTCTATTGTGTTGGTTTCAGCCCCCTCTTACCACCTGCCTGGTGTCTACTGTGTTGGTTTCAGCCCCCTCTTACCTCCTGCCTGGTGTCTATTGTGTTGGTTTCAGCCCCCTCTTACCTCCTGCCTGGTGTCTTGTGTTGGATTCAGCCCCCTCTTACCTCCTGCCTGGTGTCTATTGTGTTGGATTCAGCCCCCTCTAACCTCCTGCCTGGTGTCTATTGTGTTGGATTCAGCCCCCTCTAACCTCCTGCCTGGTGTCTATTGTGTTGGATTCAGCCCCCTCTTACCTCCTGCCTGGTGTCTATTGTGTTGGTTTCAGCCCCCTCTTACCACCTGCCTGGTGTCTACTGTGTTGGTTTCAGCCCCCTCTTACCTCCTGCCTGGTGTCTATTGTGTTGGTTTCAGCCCCCTCTTACCACCTGCCTGGTGTCTACTGTGTTGGTTTCAGCCCCCTCTTACCTCCTGCCTGGTGTCTATTGTGTTGGTTTCAGCCCCCTCTTACCTCCTGCCTGGTGTCTTGTGTTGGATTCAGCCCCCTCTTACCTCCTGCCTGGTGTCTATTGTGTTGGATTCAGCCCCCTCTAACCTCCTGCCTGGTGTCTATTGTGTTGGATTCAGCCCCCTCTAACCTCCTGCCTGGTGTCTATTGTGTTGGATTCAGCCCCCTCTTACCTCCTGCCTGGTGTCTATTGTGTTGGTTTCAGCCCCCACTTACCTCCTGCCTGGTGTCTTGTGTTGGATTCAGCCCCCTCTTACCTCCCGCCTGGTGTCTTCTGTGTTGGTTTCAGCCCCCTCTAACCTCCTGCCTGGTGTCTATTGTGTTGGTTTCAGCCCCCTCTTACCTCCTGCCTGGTGTCTTCTGTGTTGGTTTCAGCCCCCTCTAACCTCCTGCCTGGTGTCTGTTGTGTTGGATTCAGCCCCCTCTAACCTCCTGCCTGGTGTCTACTGTATTGGTTTCAGCCCCCTCTTACCTCCTGCCTGGTGTCTTCTGTGTTGGTTTCAGCCCCTTCTAACCTCCTGCCTGGTGTTTACTGTATTGGTTTCAGCCCCCTCTTACCTCCTGCCTGGTGTCTATTGTGTTGGTTTCAGCCCCCTCTAACCTCCTGCCTGGTGTCTACTGTGTTGGTTTCAGCCCCCTCTAACCTCCTGCCTGGTGTCTATTGTGTTGGTTTCAGCCCCCTCTAACCTCCTGCCTGGTGTCTACTGTTTTGGTTTCAGCCCCCTCTAACCTCCTGCCTGGTGTCTACTGTGTTGGTTTCAGCCCCCTCTTACCTCCTGCCTGGTGTCTACTCTGTTGGTTTCAGCCCCCTCTTACCTCCTGCCTGGTGTTTACTGTATTGGTTTCATTTGACATTTTGATGTCAGAGTGCCTGGATGTTGCTTGGATCGGTTGCGACCTTTGCCAACCCACCTATATAAATTAAACTAGGGGAAAGGCTGTTTGTAGTTATATGCGATTACACAGGGAATACGCATCTGACATCTAATAGGAAACGGTGGTGTCATTTATTTTGACACGTGCCGGATGCTATTTGAGAAACCAGAACAAGTGTAAAAACGATTAGTGAGTGGAATCGGTGTCATGTATCATGGCTCCCAAGTGCAGTCAACTGTAAAATTATACTTTGTATCTACCCACTGGACTGTCCGCTCTGCTCTGATTGGCTGTTTACATTAAGCGCAATTCAATTGGAATATATTTCCTGTTTTTTTTTTCTCTCTCTCTTCTGATTTGACAGTTGACATTTATCCCATCAAACATAGGGAAAACAGTGAAATAGTTCAACTTTATTTGACATTTTGACAGTTTTTAGCTAACTTTCTAAAATAGTCTGACATACAGTATAACAACTGTTTAAGTAAACAGTTGCTGCAAGGTTATCACCCTTGAACTTCCCCTTATCTATAACCTCTCATTTTGAAGGAAACATTAAGGTTTGTCTTAAGAGTTTAACCTATTCAGTGGAAGGTATTGGTCTCTGACCTTTAGGAATGCTGTAAATAGATGGAAAGATAAGGAGAGTGGAGCAGGCTCGGGTTTTCAGCCGTGCTCTACTCCAGACTACCCTCCCTCTCGACAGTTTACACGTGCTCTTGACAGGGAAGTCTGCACCACCTCTCTGTCACGAAGATGGACTTAACCCTAGACGAGGCTCTCAAAAGGTCCGAAGAGAGAAAGGCAGAGTAGAGAGTGTTCTGGGTTTAAAGTTGTAAAACAAATAGGTTTTAATTTGTGCTCCCGAGAAGGCTCAGCGGTCTAAAGGCACTTCATCTCAGTGCTAGAGGCGTCACTACAGACACCCTGGTTCGATTCCAGGCTGTGTCACAACCGGCCGTGTTTGGGAGAACCATAGGGCGGCGCACAATTGGCCCAGTGTCGTCCGGGTTAGGGTTTGGCCGTCATTGTAAATAAGAATTTGTTCTAAACTGACTTGCCTAGTTAAATACAGGTTACACACATTAATACAGAGAGAGAGAGAGAGAGAGAGAGAGAGAGAGAGAGAGAGAGAGAGAGAGAGAGAGAGAGAGAGAGAGAGAGAGAGAGAGAGAGAGAGAGAGAGAGAGAGAGAGAGAGGGGAAGAGAGAGAGAGGGGAAGAGAGAGAGAGAGAGAGAGGGGAAGAGAGAGAGAGAGAGAGAGAGAGAGGGAGAGAGGGGAAGAGAGAGAGACAGAGAGAGAGAGAACAGGCACACACACTCTCCGCTTCAACACACACACACCCTTCTTACACATGCACAAGTTATTTTCTCAACCCCTTCCTATTTATTTATATATATATATATATATTTATTTATTTATATTTATAGTCATTGCTCTCAACACACACATATATCCAGAGAAGTATCACTTAAACAATACAGTATTTGGAACCATGCCTATCAAAATACCCCATAAATCAAGTTTGCTGAAATAGCTCTATCAACAAATGTGAACCAACATGGCATTTAGACCTATCTGTAAACTACATATTTTTCCAGTTAGGATCTGTGGCAAAAAAAAAAAAAAGTAGACTACCATGACTATTGCGTATTTGATTAACTAACTAACTTAATCAAATCAGATTAAACAAAAATGAGTTTCTTATTAAAATGTATGAAGACCCAAACACGTGAACGCGCACTAGAATCGCGCGTTGAAATATTTGCTCCCGTGTGCTCGTTCAGGTTGTTAGACCAGAGAGACCAGTCAGCGACTCTTCAGCTCCAACTAGCAGGACCACCTCTCGTCAGTGTCTCTGACAACGCTATAGATAAATATGTCCAAGTTGGAGCAAATCCTTGTCCTCGACCCCCCCTGTGACCTCAGATTTAAAGGTAAGTCCATTTTTACCTTCATATATATATATATATATATATATATGTGTGTTGTTTGTTTTAAATCTCCGAGACAAGCCTGTATTTCTCGGATGATTTCACACTTCCCTTCGGTTCGTAGTTAACGCGTTAGGCTGCCCGCCGCCGCCATTTTGTTCGGGGAACGGAGACAGGCCGCGGTGTGAATCACCGTAATGTCAGTGACGCGGTCGACGTGCGTGGGTCTTGTCTTGTCATAAACTGTACCGAATCGTTTTTTTTTTTTATATACCTCTGACTACATGCTATCTTTTCCCTTTCTTGTGATAGACTGTCCAGATAACCCAGGTATTCCTTAACTAACTAGTGCAAAAGTTTACAACTTGCTAAACCAATAAACTAACATACAAGGAGGACATGTAGTTAACCAACTAACTAAAGGTGTCCTGCTTGTGAAGTAGTCATTGGTGGTTATACTAACTAACTAGGTTCGTATAAATCACGTATTTTGGTTGGTGAATGGTTGCAACGTTTGAGTTAGGTAGTAAATGTTAACGTCAACCGTTCTAACTAGTTTTCCGTTTATTACACTTTTAAAAAACAAAAACCAGTCGGAATACAAATGTATTCTCGGTACCCAGCTGCTCAGTCGGAGCTTTCTGTGCCGACGGACCGGTTCGTTCAGAGGACGGGGTGTAACGGGCGCTTGGCATCCAATTTGTTGCATTACCGCCACCTACTAGACTGAGGTACAACTCCCTTTATACTCTGCTTGAAAAACAAAACTGTACTAAATAAATACCCGACCATCTAACACTACACTCGGTCATTTTCAAATTATATGAAATAAAATGAACACCACGCTACTCCACTAATTACATGCATTTATTCCTACCTTCCTACAACACAACACACACACTACAACTCTTCTGATGTCATGTTTCACACACCTAAATACTTCTCGGCAGCTGCCTCCACCACCTCTATTTTCTGCGACTTCTGTTCCATCCCTGCTGTACAGTTGATAACCGTTGCTATAAATGCTAAACATCCCAATCTTACTGAAACGTATAACTTTTTGTCCTGTCCCTCTGTACTGGGTTATCTCTACTACTCTCACCACTCCTCCCCCTTGACCCATCTTCCTCTACTTTCTTCACTGCCTCAGCATATGACAACTCCTGCTCTAGTCTAACCCTGGAAACCTCAACCTGCCTCTCTCTCTCGCACGGGACATTTCTGATCCCCAGCTCCATGGGGAACCCCTACAAATGAACACATTCTACTACTTTCCCCAATGCTACACATTCCTTTGTCTCATGACCTTCTGCACACTTCTCACACCTAGGAACCTCCATCCTACACACTGCTGCCACATACCCATAAGCTTGACACCTGTAACAACGTAATGTAATCGGCACAAAAGCACGTACAGGATAACTTATATGTCCTAACATCACTTTGTCAGGCAAACACTCAACTTCAAAGCTCAAAAGAGAAGACAATGACTCTTCTGTTTCCCCTCGCTCTCGCCACCCTGTCTGCGTCGCATCAAACGACGAGCATCACAAACACCGGGAATCTTTCCCCTCAGTTGGTCAGCGTTTATATCTACTGCTGCCCCAGTTATCACTCCTTTCACTGGTGCCCTTTTTTTTGAGAGCGAAACAATTCACTTTTCTTGCCTCCCATTTTTTGTTTTGCTCTGAGCGCCTTCTCCCTCAAACCAACAGAAACAAAAAATGATCACTAGACCATTTCTGGTTACCCTCACAAACTTTCCCCCCCCCCCCAGCCTGAATCCACAAATGGATCAGCTTAAAGGCAAGAGTCCATTTTTTTCCCATAAACTTCACTCCTACTGTCAGACCCATCTTTTTCCTGACCCTCTGTGCATACCTTGGTCTCCGATAACTTCACCACATCTACCACCTCTGATACTACACCCTCATAAAATTCAATTTCTCCTCCTGTGTTCGTTCGGGTGTCGTAACTGGCTTTAGTCAGTGACGTGTACAGATTGTCTTATGTACCCACCAGTTCTAGCTTGTTTATCATTACCTAAAACGTACCAGTTTTTTAAATTGATTTTTAAACTAATGACCTGGACCAGAGCCGGCTGTGCCCTCTGATAGCTCTGGTCCTGGGAGTTACTAATGACCTGGACCAGAGCCGGCCGTGCCCTCTGATAGCTCTGGTCCTGGGAGTTACTAATGACCTGGACCAGAGCCGGCCGTGCCCTCTGATAGCTCTGGTCCTGGGAGTTACTAATCACGTGGACCAGAGCCGGCCGTGCCCTCTGATAGCTCTGGTCCTGGGAGTTACTAATGACCTGGACCAGAGCCGGCCGTGCCCTCTGATAGCTCTGGTCCTGGGAGTTACTAATGACCTGGACCAGAGCCGGCCGTGCCCTCTGATAGCTCTGGTCCTGGGAGTTACTAATGACCTGGACCAGAGCCGGCCGTGCCCTCTGATAGCTCTGGTCCTGGGAGTTACTAATGACCTGGACCAGAGCCGGCCGTGCCCTCTGATAGCTCTGGTCCTGGGAGTTACTAATGACCTGGACCAGAGCCGGCCGTGCCCTCTGATAGCTCTGGTCCTGGGAGTTACTAATGACCTGGACCAGAGCCGGCCGTGCCCTCTGATAGCTCTGGTCCTGGGAGTTACTAATGACCTGGACCAGAGCCGGCCGTGCCCTCTGATAGCTCTGGTCCTGGGAGTTACTAATGACCTGGACCAGAGCCGGCCGTGCCCTCTGATAGCTCTGGTCCTGGGAGTTACTAATCACGTGGACCAGAGCCGGCCGTGCCCTCTGATAGCTCTGGTCCTGGGAGTTACTAATCACGTGGACCAGAGCCGGCCGTGCCCTCTGATAGCTCTGGTCCTGGGAGTTACTAATCACGTGGACCAGAGCCGGCCGTGCCCTCTGATAGCTCTGGTCCTGGGAGTTACTAATGACCTGGACCAGAGCCGGCCGTGCCCTCTGATAGCTCTGGTCCTGGGAGTTACTAATCACGTGGACCAGAGCCGGCCGTGCCCTCTGATAGCTCTGGTCCTGGGAGTTACTAATGACCTGGACCAGAGCCGGCCGTGCCCTCTGATAGCTCTGGTCCTGGGAGTTACTAATCACGTGGACCAGAGCCGGCCGTGCCCTCTGATAGCTCTGGTCCTGGGAGTTACTAATGACCTGGACCAGAGCCGGCCGTGCCCTCTGATACGTCTTCTGATCAATCAGCCCAACTTCTCATCAGTCACAAGATTTATGTTTACCCCTTCAACAAATTAAACCCCGAGGCTCACTAACTGCTTTCTAAATGACAACGGTAGGCGAGCACGCAACAATTTTTTTAGGATAAACAAATTGCATGTCACGTAATTGGCCAGCTCTCTCCCTCCCCTGGCTCAATGAGAAGGTAAATAGGCCATGCCGGGGTCACCCATGCCGGGGTCACCCATGCCGGGGTCACCCATGTCGGGGGAGATAAAACACATCTTCTCATTAACCTCTACACCAGATGACAAACATAATGTCAATATATTGTAGGTAGGTAGGGCGTAAGTAGCAAGACAGCTCCCACCAATACCGTGCCACTTGTGTGTTGAACGCAAACTAGCATTATAAATACTTCGATTTTTAAGCTCTCGTGACAAGTATGTGAAACTGTATGTGAAACAGCCTAGATCCTGTCTAGGAGGATGGATGGCCCTGTGCAGCCTAGATCCTGTCTAGGTAGATGGATGGCCCTGTGCAGCCTAGATCCTGTCTAGGTGGATGGATGGCCCTGTGCAGCCTAGATCCTGTCTAGGTGGGTGGATGGCCCTGTGCAGCCTAGATCCTGTCAAGGTGGGTGGATGGCCCCTGTTGCAGCCTAGATCCTGTCTAGGAGGATGGATGGCCCTGTTGCAGCCTAGATCCTGTCTAGGTGGATGGATGGCCCTGTGCAGCCTAGATCCTGTCTAGGTGGATGGATGGCCCTGTGCAGCCTAGATCCTGTCTAGGTGGGTGGATGGCCCTGTTGCAGCCTAGATCCTGTCTAGGAGGATGGATGGCCCTGTGCAGCCTAGATCCTGTCTAGGTGGATGGATGGCCCTGTGCAGCCTAGATCCTGTCTAGGAGGATGGATGGCCCTGTGCAACCTAGATCCTGTCTAGGATTTCCCTGTGCAGCCTAGATCCTGTCTAGGAGGATGGATGGCCCTGTGCAGCCTAGATCCTGTCTAGGAGGATGGATGGCCCTGTGCAGCCTAGATCCTGTCTAGGTGGATGGATGGCCCTGTGCAGCCTAGATCCTGTCTAGGTCGGTGGATGGCCCTGTGCAGCCTAGATCCTGTCTAGGAGGATGGATGGCCCTGTGCAGCCTAGATCCTGTCTAGGTGGATGGATGGCCCTGTGCAGCCTAGATCCTGTCTAGGAGGATGGATGGCCCTGTGCAGCCTAGATCCTGTCTAGGATGGCCCTGTGCAGCCTAGATCCTGTCTAGGATGGCCCTGTGCAGCCTAGATCCTGTCTAGGATGGCCCTGTGCAGCCTAGATCCTGTCTAGGATGGCCCTGTGCAGCCTAGATCCTGTCACAAAATGACTATGTAGGAGTTGACAGTTCAGGCTCGAGGCTGTGCAATAACACAGTGTTCTCGAGGAGATAAGGATGTTAATTGGTTAGCCACCAAAATACATTTTGACCAGTCATGCTTATCGGTTTATAGGTTAATTTGAATAATTGTGTGGAATTTAAATTGCCGCGTTGTGTGTTTGTTAGTCCTCATTAGTCCTCATGATGCATTTATTTATCACCTGTCAGAATACAGTGACTAGTTTGAGGAGAGGAATATCCTACCACCTGAGGAGAGGAATATCCTACCACCTGAGGAGAGGAATATCCTACCACCTGAGGAGAGGAATATCCTACCACCTGAGGAGAGGAATATCCTACCACCTGAGGAGAGGAATATCCTACCACCCGAGGAGAGGAATATCCTACCACCCGAGGAGAGGAATATCCTACCACCCGAGGAGAGGAATATCCTACCACCCGAGGAGAGGAATATCCTACCACCCGAGGAGAGGAATATCCTACCACCCGAGGAGAGGAATATCCTACCACCCGAGGAGAGGAATACCCTACCACCCGAGGAGAGGAATACCCTACCACCCGAGGAGAGGAATACCCTACCACCCGAGGAGAGGAATACCCTACCACCCGAGGAGAGGAATACCCTACCACCCGAGGAGAGGAATACCCTACCACCCGAGGAGAGGAATACCCTACCACCCGAGGAGAGGAATATCCTACCACCCGAGGAGAGGAATACCCTACCACCCGAGGAGAGGAATACCCTACCACCCGAGGAGAGGAATATCCTACCACCCGAGGAGAGGAATATCCTACCACCCGAGGAGAGGAATACCCTACCACCCGAGGAGAGGAATACCCTACCACCCGAGGAGAGGAATACCCTACCACCCGAGGAGAGGAATATCCTACCACCCGAGGAGAGGAATATCCTACCACCTGAGGAGAGGAATATCCTACCACCTGAGGAGAGGAATATCCTACCACCTGAGGAGAGGAATATCCTACCACCTGAGGAGAGGAATATCCTACCACCTGAGGAGAGGAATATCCTACCACCTGAGGAGAGGAATATCCTACCACCTGAGGAGAGGAATATCCTACCACCTGAGGAGAGGAATATCCTACCACCTGAGGAGAGGAATATCCTACCACCTGAGGAGAGGAATATCCTACCACCTGAGGAGAGGAATATCCTACCACCTGAGGAGAGGAATATCCTACCACCTGAGGAGAGGAATATCCTACCACCTGAGGAGAGGAATATCCTACCACCTGAGGAGAGGAATATCCTACCACCTGAGGAGAGGAATATCCTACCACCTGAGGAGAGGAATATCCTACCACCTGAGGAGAGGAATATCCTACCACCTGAGGAGAGGAATATCCTACCACCTGAGGAGAGGAATATCCTACCACCTGAGGAGAGGAATATCCTACCACCTGAGGAGAGGAATATCCTACCACCTGAGGAGAGGAATGTCCTACCACCTGAGGAGAGGAATGTCCTACCACCTGAGGAGAGGAATGTCCTACCACCTGAGGAGAGGAATGTCCTACCACCTGAGGAGAGGAATGTCCTACCACCTGAGGAGAGGAATGTCCTACCACCTGAGGAGAGGAATATCCTACCACCTGAGGAGAGGAATATCCTACCACCTGAGGAGAGGAATATCCTACCACCTGAGGAGAGGAAATATCCTACCACCTGTGGAGAGGAATATCCTACCACCTGAGGAGAGGAATACCCTACCACCTGTCAGACAGGATACAGAGACTAGTTAGAGGAGAGGAATATCCTACCACCTGAGGAGAGGAATATCCTACCACCTGAGGAGAGGAAATATCTTACCACCTGAGGAGAGGAAATATCTTACCACCTGAGGAGAGGAAATATCCTACCACCTGAGGAGAGGAAATATCCTACCACCTGAGGAGAGGAATATCCTACCACCTGAGGAGAGGAAATATCCTACCACCTGAGGAGAGGAATATCCTACCACCTGAGGAGAGGAAATATCTTACCACCTGAGGAGAGGAAATATCTTACCACCTGAGGAGAGGAAATATCTTACCACCTGAGGAGAGGAAATATCTTACCACCTGAGGAGAGGAAATATCTTACCACCTGAGAAGAGGAAATATCCTACCACCTGAGGAGAGGAAATATCCTACCACCTGAGGAGAGGAAATATCCTACCACCTGAGGAGAGGAAATATCCTACCACCTGAGGAGAGGAGTACCCTACCACCTGAGGAGAGGAATATATCAAGAGTTTTTTTCCCCATTAGTCCTGAGCTAGGCTTAATCTATGTCTGGGAAGTTGCCCCTTCCTGACAGAGGAACAGATTCCTGAGGAAGAAGTTCAAACGTAGATAAATAAATAATAACATGTTTTAAGGATGTTTAGTCCCCTCTACCCATGCTGTTGTTAAAACACGCATGGTTCTGTGACGGTCCTGTCCTTAACAGTCGTGGGCTAACCCAATTCCCACTGGCCCCGTCGTGGGCTAACCCAATTCCCACTGGCCCCGTCGTGGGCTAACCCAATTCCCACTGGCCCCGTCGTGGGCTAACCCAATTCCCACGGCCCCGTCGTGGGCTAACCCAATTCCCACTGGCCCCGTCGTGGGCTAACCCAATGCCCACGGCCCCGTCGTGGGCTAACCCAATTCCCATGGCCCCGTCGTGGGCTAACCCATTTCCCACGGTCCCGTCGTGGGCTAACCCATTTCCCACGGTCCCGTCGTGGGCTAACCCAATGCCCACGGTCCCGTCGTGGGCTAACCCAATGCCCACGGTCCCGTCGTGGGCTAACCCAATGCCCACGGTCCCGTCGTGGGCTAACCCAATGCCCACGGTCCCGTCGTGGGCTAACCCAATGCCCACGGTCCCGTCGTGGGCTAACCCAATTCCCACGGTCCCGTCGTGGGCTAACCCAATTCCCACGGTCCCGTCGTGGGCTAACCCAATGCCCACGGCCCCGTCGTGGGCTAACCCAATTCCCACTGGCCCCGTCGTGGGCTAACCCAATTCCCACTGGCCCCGTCGTGGGCTAACCCAATTCCCACTGGCCCCGTCGTGGGCTAACCCAATGCCCACGGCCCCGTCGTGGGCTAACCCAATTCCCACTGGCCCCGTCGTGGGCTAACCCAATGCCCACGGCCCCGTCGTGGGCTAACCAAATTCCCACGGTCCCGTCGTGGGCTAACCCAATTCCCACGGTCCCGTCGTGGGCTAACCCAATTCCCACGGTCCCGTCGTGGGCTAACCCAATTCCCACGGTCCCGTCGTGGGCTAACCCAATTCCCACTGTCCCTTCGTGGGCTAACCCAATTCCCACGGCCCCGTCGTGGGCTAACCCAGCTCTGCCAGGCCTAATCTCACTTTGTTGTGGTGATCAGTGTATTGAGTAGGTCATAGTAATCTAGAAAAAACCGTTGGTTATTGATCCATGTTAGAGGACGGATGAATGGTCATTGATGCTGAAGCAAAAAACAAATCCTATTTGCATTTCCTCAGCTTGTCTCTAAGCAAGAGGATGTGATCATAGATTGAATTGGGTTTTAGCTGTGTTGTCCATATAGACCCCATCAGTATTAAACTAAACCCAAGCTTTCTGTGGGGAGTATAACCAAATGCTGTCCCCCATGTCCCCTCGGATCAGGAAACACTTCCTGATTTTTGATGCAATCATTTCCTCCCTAGGTATGGATGGTATGGTATGGAAACGGGCGTAGAACCATAGTAGGTTACTTGACTGAGTCACAATGTTGTTTAGTGCAATGACAGACATTAGACCCTGTCCTTCAGTATATCATGTTGATCTGAAACGGTGTTATGGTCAAGCCAGGTCACAGCAAAACATGCCCTAATAAACCCATCAGCCGGGAAAATGGATACACAACAACCTCCATTTATCTGTCTGCGGGGCAACTAATCACTAATTCATCTGAGTTTGGTGTAATTTGACTTGGCCTCTAGCTGTGTTGACAACATGATGGGAGAATCTGCACCGTGTTGGGACCATGCTGACTGGTTAAATCTGGACCGTGTTGGGACCATGCTGACTGGTTAAATCTGGACCGTGTTGGGACCATGCTGACGGGTTAAATCTGGACCGTGTTGGGACCATGCTGACTGGTTAAATCTGGACCGTGCTGACTGGTTAGATCTGGACCGTGTTGGGACCGTGCTGACTGGTTAGATCTGGACCGTGTTGGGACCATGCTGATTGGTTAAATCTGGACCGTGTTGGGACCATGCTGACTGGTTAAATCTGCACTGTGTTGGGACCATGCTGACTGGTTAAATCTGGACCGTGTTGGGACAATGCTGACTGGTTAAATCTGCACTGTGTTGGGACCATGCTGACTGGTTAAATCTGGACCGTGTTGGGACCATGCTGACGGGTTAAATCTGGACCGTGTTGGGACCATGCTGACTGGTTAAATCTGGACCGTGCTGACTGGTTAGATCTGGACCGTGTTGGGACCGTGCTGACTGGTTAGATCTGGACCGTGTTGGGACCATGCTGATTGGTTAAATCTGGACCGTGTTGGGACCATGCTGACTGGTTAAATCTGCACTGTGTTGGGACCATGCTGACTGGTTAAATCTGGACCGTGTTGGGACAATGCTGACTGGTTAAATCTGCACTGTGTTGGGACCATGCTGACTGGTTAAATCTGGACCGTGTTGGGACCATGTTGACTGGTTAAATCTGGACCGTGTTGGGACCATGCTGACGGGTTAAATCTGGACCGTGTTGGGACCATGCTGACGGGTTAAATCTGGACCGTGTTGGGACCATGCTGACTGGTTAAATCTGGACCGTGTTGGGACCATGCTGACTGGTTAAATCTGGACCGTGTTGGGAGCATGCTGACTGGTTAAATCTGGACCGTGTTGGGACCATGCTGACTGGTTAGATCTGGACCGTGCTGACTGGTTAGATCTGGACCATGCTGACTGGTTAAATCTGGACCGTGTTGGGACCATGCTGACGGGTTAAATCTGGACCGTGTTGGGACCATGCTGACGGGTTAAATCTGGACCGTGTTGGGACCATGCTGACTAGTTAAATCTGGACCGTGTTGGGACCATGCTGACTGGTTAAATCTGGACCGTGTTGGGAGCATGCTGACTGGTTAAATCTGGACCGTGTTGGGACCATGCTGACTGGTTATCCTGGACCGTGTTGGGACCATGCTGACGGGTTAAATCTGGACCGTGTTGGGACCATGCTGACGGGTTAAATCTGGACCGTGTTGGGACCATGCTGACGGGTTAAATCTGGACCGTGTTGGGACCATGCTGACGGGTTAAATCTGGACCGTGTTGGGACCATGCTGACTAGTTAAATCTGGACCGTGTTGGGAGCATGCTGACTGGTTAAATCTGGACCGTGTTGGGACCATGCTGACTGGTTATCCTGGACCGTGTTGGGACCATGCTGACTGGTTAAATCTGGACCGTGTTGGGACCATGCTGACGGGTTAAATCTGGACCGTGTTGGGACCATGCTGACGGGTTAAATCTGGACCGTGTTGGGACCATGCTGACGGGTTAAATCTGGACCGTGTTGGGACCATGCTGATTGGTTAAATCTGGACCGTGTTGGGACCATGCTGACGGGCTAAATCTGGACCGTGTTGGGACCATGCTGACGGGTTAAATCTGGACCGTGTTGGGACCATGCTGACTGGTTAAATCTGGACCGTGTTGGGACCATGCTGACGGGTTAAATCTGGACCGTGTTGGGACCATGCTGACGGGTTAAATCTGGACCGTGTTGGGACCATGCTGACTGGTTAAATCTGGACCGTGTTGGGACCATGCTGACTGGTTAAATCTGGACCGTGTTGGGACCATGCTGACTGGTTATCCTGGACGTGTTGGGACCATGCTGACTGGTTAAATCTGGACCGTGCTGGGACCATGCTGACTGGTTAAATCTGGACCGTGTTGGGACCATGCTGATTGGTTAAATCTGGACCGTGTTGGGACCGTGCTGACGGGTTAAATCTGGACCGTGTTGGGACCGTGCTGACTGGTTAAATCTGGACCGTGCTGGGACCATGCTGACTGGTTAAATCTGGACCGTGTTGGGACCATGCTGATTGGTTAAATCTGGACCGTGTTGGGACCATGCTGACTGGTTAAATCTGGACCGTGTTGGGACCATGCTGATTGGTCAAATCTGGACCGTGTTGGGACCATGCTGATTCGTTAAATCTGGACCGTGTTGGGACCGTGCTGACTGGTTAAATCTGGACCGTGCTGACTGGTTAAATCTGGACCGTGTTGGGACCGTGCTGACGGGTTAAATCTGGACCGTGCTGACGGGTTAAATCTGGACCGTGTTGGGACCGTGCTGACTGGTTAAATCTGGACCATGTTGGGACCATGCTGACTGGTTAAATCTGGACCGTGCTGGGACCGTGCTGATTGGTTAAATCTGGACCGTGCTGGGACCGTGCTGATTGGGTAAATCTGGACCGTGCTGACGGGTTAAATCTGGACCGTGCTGGGACCGTGCTGATTGGTTAAATCTGGACCGTGCTGGCTGTTAATGTCCTTATAGGAAACAGCAGACCAGCTGTCACCAGATGGACAGAGAGCAGCACCGGAGTAATGACGGTAGCTAATGTCTCCCCATGAATTTTACTGGAGTCAATCAACCTGAGTCAACAAATCAGGTTACAAAGGCTGCATTTACACAGGCAACCCAATTTGTTGGCAAAAGATCAGATCGATAAAAAATACAAATTATTGTCAAAAGTTCAGAATATGGTTGACTGTCAACGCAGCCACAGTCCTTCCATCTCCAATATGGAGAGTATGGGATCTCCTCTCTTCATATGATATTACCTGAGCTAAGGGAACCTTAAATTGGTTTAATCGATTAGGGATTTGGCTTATAGCCTCGGAAAGCGGTACGTAATGCAATGACCTGTTTACGGTCAGCTGTTGGTGTACTGGTAACGAATGACTCCGACCAGTCTGGATCCTAGGCGTTGCATCCATTTACTCCTTTTAAAAGGGGCAATCTGCAGTTGAAACAATAACAGTGTGTTATTTTCCCCTCTCAACACCAACAAATAGGCTATAAATACACAAGGTTACCACTTTGGCCAGAGGGGACAGCGTGTAGGAGACCGTATACAACGGTTGTTACTATTAGTAGCTTGCAGTTGCTCAGACTGGAGAAATCATCTTGTTTTTCATCCTGTAAAGCATGTCAAATCGCTAATGTTTTGGCGTAGGCTTCAGCAACATTTATGCAAATACTTTTTGCTTGTCTGTTGGGAGGGTCTTATTGCCGGGGTTGAGTAAGTTACTTTACTTTCTAACTGCAATCGGTTACAGTTACTAGTTACTTGTCCAAAATCATCAACGTAACGTTTGGATTACCCCAAACCCAGTCATTTAATCTGATTACTTTCCCCCTTAAGAAGACAAAAAGGATCCTTCAAACACACGTGGAGTTAAATTAAATGTCATTTGAGAACTAAGGTGTCAATTTAAACTCGGCAACAACAAAAAAAAGATCCCTTTTTCAGGACACTGTCATTCAAAGATAATTTGTAGAAATCAGAATAACTTCACAGATCGTAAAGGGTTTTTTAACAGTTTCCCCATGCTTCAATGAACCATAAACAATGAATGCACCTGTGGAATGATCGTTAAGACACTTAACAGTTTACAGACGGTAGGCAATTAAGGTCACAGTTATGAAAACTTAGGACATTAAAGGTGTCTTTCTGTGAACTCTGGAAAAACGCCAAGAGAAAGATGCCCAGGTTCCCTGCTCATCTGCGTGAACGTGCCTTAAGCATGCTGCAAGGAGGCATGAGGACTGCAGATGTGGCCAGGGCAATAAATTGCAATGTCCGCACTGTGAGACGCCTAAGACAGAGCTACAGTGAGGCAGGACAGACAGCTGATCGTCCTCACAGTGGCAGACCACGTGTAACAACACCTGCACAGGATCGGTACATCCGAACATCACACCTGCGGGACAGGTACAGGATGGCAACAACAACTGCCCGAGTTACACCAGGAACACACAATCCCTCCATCAGTGCTCAGACTGTCCTCAATAGGCTGAGAGAGGCTGGACTGATGGCTTGTAGGCCTGTTGTAAAGGCAGGTCTTCACCAGACATCACCGGCAACAACGTCACCTATGGGCACAAACCCACCGTCGCTGGACCAAACAGGACTGGCAAAAAATGCTCTTCACGGACGAGTCGCGCTTTTGTCTCACCAGGGGTGATGGTCGGATTCGTGTTTATCGTCGAAGGAATGAGTGTTACACCGAGGCCTGTACTCTGGAGCGGGATCGAGGTGGAGGGTCTGTCATGGTCTGGGACGGTGTGTCACAGCATCATCAGACCTATCTTGTTGTCATTGCAGGCAATCTCAACGCTGTGCGTTACAGGGAAGACATTCTCCTCCCTCATGTGGTACCCTTCCTGCAGGCTCATCGTGACATGACCCTCCAGCATGACAATGCCACCAGCCATACTGCTTGTTCTGTACGTGATTTCCTGCAAGACAGGAATGTCAGTGTTCTGCCATGGCCAGCGAAGAGCCCGGATCTCAATCCCATTGAGCACGTCTGGGACCTGTTGGATCAGAGGGTGAGGGCTAGGGCCATTCCCCCCCCCCCAGAAATATCCGGGAACTTGCAGGGAACTTGCAGGTGCCTTGGTGGAAGAGGTGGGGTAACATCTCACAGCAAGAACTGGCAAATCTGGTGCAGTCCATGAGGAGTAGATGCACTGCAGTACATAGTATCTGGTGTGGCCACCAGCTGCATTGACTGTTGCTTTTGATATTTTGTATATTTGAGAAAACGTTCTTTCTATATTTAAGAAATCCATTATAGCACAATTTTAGTTTTTCAAAAGTATCTGTAGTCAGTATCTGTAGTCAGTATCTGTAGTCAGTATCTGTAGTCAGTATCTGTAGTCAGTATCTGTAGTAAAAAATGCCTTAACTGATTCCAGGTAGTGAGTTACTCCCCAAACGGTGCAGCTCTGATGTGAAGGACAGAGAAATTGTCAAGTCTGTAAAATAAATCAAATGTATTGTAAATTTTGGGGCGGCAGGGCTGCCGGTAGCCTAGTGGTTAGAGTGTTGGACTAGTAACCAGCAGGTAGCCTAGTAGTTAGCGTGTTGGACTAGTAACCAGCAGGTAGCCTAGTAGTTAGCGTGTTGGACTAGTAACCAGCAGGTAGCCTAGTGGTTAGAGTGTTGGACTAGTAACCAGCAGGTAGCCTAGTGGTTAGAGCTTTGAGGTAGTAACCAAAAGGTTGCAAGTTCGAATCCCCAAGCTGTTGCTCTGACAAGGTACAAATCTGCCGTTCTCATTGAGGCCGTTGATAGCTGCACGAGTTGCGTGACATCGTAGCATCGTTTAACCTTTTGTTATGTTTCTACTACTTCTTCAATGTAGTTTTCCTCTTTCCTGATGATAGACACTGAACACAACACAACACCACGTCAATTCCACGCTCCCTCAAAACTTGAGACATTGGCATGCTGAACTGTTGCCAGAGAATTTAATGCTAATTTCTCTACCTAAGCAGCTTCCAATGTCATTTTCACAGAATTTGGCACTAAGTCCAACTGGCCTTATAATCACAGACCACCTGTACAGCGTCATGTGGGTGAGCGGTTTGCTGATGTCAACGTTGGGAACAGAGTGCCCCATTGTGTGGTTATGCTATGGTCAGGCATAAACTACGAACAACAAACACAGCTGCAGTTTAAATCGATGGCAATTTGAATGCACAGAGATCCTGAGGCCCGTTGTCGTGCCATTCATCCATCGCCTTCGCCTCGTGTTTCAGCATGATAATCCACGGCCCCATGTCGCAAGGATCTGGACACAATTCCTGGAAGCTGTAAATGTCCCAGTTCTTCCATGGCCTGTATACTCACCAGACATGTCACCCATTAAGCATGTTTGGGATGCTCTGGATCGACGTGTACGACAGCGTGTTCCAGTTCCCACCAATATCCAGCAACTTCACACAGCCATTGAAGAGGAGTGAGACAACATTCCAACAGGCCACAATCAACAGCCTGATCAACTCTATGTGAAGGAGATGTGTCTCGCTGCATGAGACAAATGGTCACATCAGATACTGACTGGTTCTCTGATCCACACCCTACCTCTTTATTGAAGGTATCTGTGACCAACAGATGCATATCTGTATTCCCAGTCATGTGGAATCCATAGATTAGGGCCTAATTGATTTTTCAATTGACTGATTTCCTTATGTGAACCTTAACTCAGTAAAATTGTTTAAATGGTTGTATTTGTTATCCAGATGTGTTCATCTCCCCTCAGTGTTGCACTGTAATCACATGATCTCTCTCTCTGTCTCCCCCCCTCTGCCTCCCCCTTCTCTCTCCCCCCCTCTGCCTCCCCCTTCTCTCGCTCTCTCTCCCCCTTCTCCCCCTTCTCTGCCTCCCCCTTCTCTCTCTGCCTCCCCCTTCTCTCTCTGCCTCCCCCTTCTCTCTCTGCCTCCCCCTTCTCTCTCTGCCTCCCCCTTCTCTCTCTGCCTCCCCCTTCTCTCTCTGCCTCCCCCTTCTCTCTCTGCCTCCCCCTTCTCTCTCTGCCTCCCCCTTCTCTCTCTCTCTCTCCCCCTTCTCTCTCTCTCTCCCCCTTCTCTCTCTCTCTCTCCCCCTTCTCTCTCTCTCTCTCCCCCTTCTCTCTCTCTCTCTCCCCCTTCTCTCTCTCTCTCTCCCCCTTCTCTCTCTCTCTCCCCCTTCTCTCTCTCTCTCTCTCTCCCCCTTCTCTCTCTCTCTCTCTCCCCCTTCTCTCTCTCTCTCTCCCCCTTCTCTCTCTCTCTCTCTCCCCCTTCTCTCTCTCTCTCTCTCCCCCTTCTCTCTCTCTCTCTCCCCCTTCTCTCTCTCTCTCTCCCCCTTCTCTCTCTCTCTCTCCCCCTTCTCTCTCTCTCTCCCCCTTCTCTCTCTCTCCCCCTTCTCTCTCTCTCTCTCTCCCCCTTCTCTCTCTTCTCTCTCTCTCTCTCTCCCCCTTCTCTCTCTCTCTCTCTCCCCCTTCTCTCTCTCTCCTCTCTCCCCCTTCTCTCTCTCTCTCTCTGCCAGGTCCCTTCACTGATGTCGTCACCACCAACCTGAAGCTGAAGAACCCGTCTGATAGGAGTGTATGTTTCAAAGTGAAGACCACAGCTCCCAAGAGATACTGTGTACGGCCCAACAGCGGCATCATCGATGTAGGTGCTACCGTCACCATCTCTGGTAAGTCCAATAACTAGGGGTGGGAAAGTTTAAAAAAAATGTGATATCCTTAGGGATTTTTCTAAACATTAACGGGAGAAACTAATAATTTACAAAAAATTTCCCTCTACAAAATGTACATTTAAAATCCCAGCTGGCTTGCCTGCTCTTTTTTTGTGTGTGTGTAGCCTAGCGGTTAGAGGGGAGGGGGGGCGGCAGGCAGCCTAGCGGTTAGAGGGGAGGGGGGGGCGGCAGGCAGCCTAGCGGTTAGAGGGGAGGGGGGGGGCAGGCAGCCTAGCGGTTAGAGGGGAGGGGGGGCGGCAGGCAGCCTAGCGGTTAGAGGGGAGGGGGGGCGGCAGGCAGCCTAGCGGTTAGAGGGGAGGGGGGGGGGCAGGCAGCCTAGCGGTTAGAGGGGAGGGGGGGCGGCAGGCAGCCTAGCGGTTAGAGGGGAGGGGGGGCGGCAGGCAGCCTAGCGGTTAGAGGGGAGGGGGGGGCGGCAGGCAGCCTAGCGGTTAGAGGGGAGGGGGGGCGGCAGGCAGCCTAGCGGTTAGAGGGGAGGGGGGGGCGGCAGGCAGCCTAGCGGTTAGAGGGGAGGGGGGGCGGCAGGCAGCCTAGCGGTTAGAGGGGAGGGGGGGCGGCAGGCAGCCTAGCGGTTAGAGGGGAGGGGGGGGGCGGCAGGCAGCCTAGCGGTTAGAGGGGAGGGGGGGGCGGCAGGCAGCCTAGCGGTTAGAGGGGAGGGGGGGGCGGCAGGCAGCCTAGCGGTTAGAGGGGAGGGGGGGGCGGCAGGCAGCCTAGCGGTTAGAGGGGAGGGGGGGGGGGCAGGCAGCCTAGCGGTTAGAGGGGAGGGGGGGGGGGCAGGCAGCCTAGCGGTTAGAGGGGAGGGGGGGCGGCAGGCAGCCTAGCGGTTAGAGGGGAGGGGGGGGCGGCAGGCAGCCTAGCGGTTAGAGGGGAGGGGGGGGGCAGGCAGCCTAGCGGTTAGAGGGGAGGGGGGGCGGCAGGCAGCCTAGCGGTTAGAGGGGAGGGGGGGCGGCAGGCAGCCTAGCGGTTAGAGGGGAGGGGGGGGCGGCAGGCAGCCTAGCGGTTAGAGGGGAGGGGGGGGGGCAGGCAGCCTAGCGGTTAGAGGGGAGGGGGGGCGGCAGGCAGCCTAGCGGTTAGAGGGGAGGGGGGGGCGGCAGGCAGCCTAGCGGTTAGAGGGGAGGGGGGGGCGGCAGGCAGCCTAGCGGTTAGAGGGGAGGGGGGGCGGCAGGCAGCCTAGCGGTTAGAGGGGAGGGGGGGCGGCAGGCAGCCTAGCGGTTAGAGGGGAGGGGGGGGCGGCAGGCAGCCTAGCGGTTAGAGGGGAGGGGGGGGGGGCAGGCAGCCTAGCGGTTAGAGGGGAGGGGGGGGGGCAGGCAGCCTAGCGGTTAGAGGGGAGGGGGGGGGGCAGGCAGCCTAGCGGTTAGAGGGGAGGGGGGGCGGCAGGCAGCCTAGCGGTTAGAGGGGAGGGGGGGCGGCAGGCAGCCTAGCGGTTAGAGGGGAGGGGGGGGCGGCAGGCAGCCTAGCGGTTAGAGGGGAGGGGGGGGGCAGGCAGCCTAGCGGTTAGAGGGGAGGGGGGGCGGCAGGCAGCCTAGCGGTTAGAGGGGAGGGGGGGCGGCAGGCAGCCTAGCGGTTAGAGGGGAGGGGGGGGCGGCAGGCAGCCTAGCGGTTAGAGGGGAGGGGGGGCGGCAGGCAGCCTAGCGGTTAGAGGGGAGGGGGGGCGGCAGGCAGCCTAGCGGTTAGAGGGGAGGGGGGGGCGGCAGGCAGCCTAGCGGTTAGAGGGGAGGGGGGGGGGCAGGCAGCCTAGCGGTTAGAGGGGAGGGGGGGGGGCAGGCAGCCTAGCGGTTAGAGGGGAGGGGGGGGGGCAGGCAGCCTAGCGGCTAGAGGGGAGGGGGGGGGGCAGGCAGCCTAGCGGTTAGAGGGGAGGGGGGGGGGCAGGCAGCCTAGCGGTTAGAGGGGAGGGGGGGGGGCAGGCAGCCTAGCGGTTAGAGGGGAGGGGGGGGGGGGGGCAGGCAGCCTAGCGGTTAGAGGGGAGGGGGGGGGGGGGCAGGCAGCCTAGCGGTTAGAGGGGAGGGGGGGGGCGGCAGGCAGCCTAGCGGTTAGAGGGGAGGGGGGGGCGGCAGGCAGCCTAGCGGTTAGAGGGGAGGGGGGGGCGGCAGGCAGCCTAGCGGTTAGAGGGGAGGGGGGGGGCGGCAGGCAGCCTAGCGGTTAGAGGGGAGGGGGGGGGGCAGGCAGCCTAGCGGTTAGAGGGGAAGGGGGGGGGGGCGGCAGGCAGCCTAGCGGTTAGAGGGGAAGGGGGGGGGGGCGGCAGGCAGCCTAGCGGTTAGAGGGGAAGGGGGGGGGGGCGGCAGGCAGCCTAGCGGTTAGAGGGGAAGGGGGGGGGGGGCGGCAGGCAGCCTAGCGGTTAGAGGGGAAGGGGGGGGGGGGCGGCAGGCAGCCTAGCGGTTAGAGGGGAAGGGGGGGGGGGGCGGCAGGCAGCCTAGCGGTTAGAGGGGAGGGGGGGGCGGCAGGCAGCCTAGCGGTTAGAGGGGAGGGGGGGGGCGGCAGGCAGCCTAGCGGTTAGAGGGGAGGGGGGGGCGGCAGGCAGCCTAGCGGTTAGAGGGGAGGGGGGGGGCGGCAGGCAGCCTAGCGGTTAGAGGGGAGGGGGGGGGGGGGGCAGGCAGCCTAGCGGTTAGAGGGGAGGGGGGGGGCGGCAGGCAGCCTAGCGGTTAGAGGGGAGGGGGGGGGCGGCAGGCAGCCTAGCGGTTAGAGGGGAGGGGGGGGGCGGCAGGCAGCCTAGCGGTTAGAGGGGAGGGGGGGGCGGCAGGCAGCCTAGCGGTTAGAGGGGAGGGGGGGGGCGGCAGGCAGCCTAGCGGTTAGAGGGGAGGGGGGGGGGCAGGCAGCCTAGCGGTTAGAGGGGAGGGGGGGGGGAAGGCAGCCTAGCGGTTAGAGGGGAAGGGGGGGGGGCGGCAGGCAGCCTAGCGGTTAGAGGGGAAGGGGGGGGGGGCGGCAGGCAGCCTAGCGGTTAGAGGGGAAGGGGGGGGGGGCGGCAGGCAGCCTAGCGGTTAGAGGGGAGGGGGGGGCGGCAGGCAGCCTAGCGGTTAGAGGGGAGGGGGGGGCGGCAGGCAGCCTAGCGGTTAGAGGGGAGGGGGGGGGCGGCAGGCAGCCTAGCGGTTAGAGGGGAGGGGGGGGGGCAGGCAGCCTAGCGGTTAGAGGGGAGGGGGGGGGGGCAGGCAGCCTAGCGGTTAGAGGGGAGGGGGGGGGGCAGGCAGCCTAGCGGTTAGAGGGGAGGGGGGGGGGGCAGGCAGCCTAGCGGTTAGAGGGGAGGGGGGGGGGGCGGCAGGCAGCCTAGCGGTTAGAGGGGAGGGGGGGGGGCAGGCAGCCTAGCGGTTAGAGGGGAGGGGGGGGGCGGCAGGCAGCCTAGCGGTTAGAGGGGAGGGGGGGGGGGGGCAGCCTAGCGGTTAGAGGGGAGGGGGGGGGCGGCAGGCAGCCTAGCGGTTAGAGGGGAGGGGGGGCGGCAGGCAGCCTAGCGTTTAGAGGGGAGGGGGGGGGGGCAGGCAGCCTAGCGGTTAGAGGGGAGGGGAGGCGGCAGGCAGCCTAGCGGTTAGAGGGGAGGGGGGGAGGCGGCAGGCAGCCTAGCGGTTAGAGGGGAGGGGGGGAGGCGGCAGGCAGCCTAGCGGTTAGAGGGGAGGGGAGGCGGCAGGCAGCCTAGCGGTTAGAGGGGAGGGGGGGCGGCAGGCAGCCTAGCGGTTAGAGGGGAGGGGGGACGGCAGGTAGCCTAGCGTTTAGAGGGGAGGGGGGGGGGGGGGGGCAGGTAGCCTAGCGTTTAGAGGGGAGGGGGGGGGGGCGGCAGGCAGCCTACCGGTTAGAAGGGAGGGGGGGGGGGGGGGGGCGGCAGGCAGCCTAGCGGTTAGAGGGGAGGGGAGGCGGCAGGCAGCCTAGCGGTTAGAGGGGAGGGGGGGCGGCAGGCAGCCTAGCGGTTAGAGGGGAGGGGGGGCGGCAGGCAGCCTAGCGGTTAGAGGGGAGGGGGGGCGGCAGGCAGCCTAGTGGTTAGAGGGGAGGGGGGGCGGCAGGCAGCCTAGCGGTTAGAGGGGAGGGGGGGCGGCAGGCAGCCTAGCGGTTAGAGGGGAGGGGGGGGGGGGCGGCAGGCAGCCTAGCGGTTAGAGGGGAGGGGGGGGGGGGCGGCAGGCAGCCTACCGGTTAGAAGGGAGGGGGGGGGGGGGGGCGGCAGGCAGCCTAGCGGTTAGAGGGGAGGGGGGGCGGCAGGCAGCCTAGCGGTTAGAGGGGAGGGGGGGCGGCAGGCAGCCTAGCGGTTAGAGGGGAGGGGGGGCGGCAGGCAGCCTAGCGGTTAGAGGGGAGGGGGGGCGGCAGGCAGCCTAGCGGTTAGAGGGGGGCGGCAGGCAGCCTAGCGGTTAGAGGGGGGTGGCAGGCAGCCTAGCGGGGAGGGGGGACGGCAGGCAGCCTAGCGGTTAGAGGGGAGGGGGGGCGGCAGGCAGCCTAGCGGTTAGAGGGGAAGGGGGGGCGGCAGGCAGCCTAGCGGTTAGAGGGGAAGGGGGGGCGGCAGGCAGCCTAGCGGTTAGAGGGGAGGGGGGGGTGGCAGGCAGCCTAGCGGTTAGAGGGGGGGGGGGTGGCAGGCAGCCTAGCGGGGAGGGGGGACGGCAGGCAGCCTAGCGGTTAGAGGGGAGGGGGGGCGGCAGGCAGCCTAGCGGTTAGAGGGGAAGGGGGGGCGGCAGGCAGCCTAGCGGTTAGAGGGGAGGGGGGGGCGGCAGGCAGCCTAGCGGTTGGAGGGGAGGGGGGGGCGGCAGGCAGCCTAGCGGTTAGAGGGGAGGGGGGGCGGGTAGCCTAGCGGTTAGAGTGGAATGGAGGCAGGTAGCCTAGTGGTTAGTGACCTAGTGGTTAGAGTGTAGGGGAGGCAGGTAGCCTAGTGGTTAGTAACCTAGTGGTTAGAGTGTAGGGGAGGCAGGTAGCCTAGTGGTTAGTGACCTAGTGGTTAGAGTGTAGGGGAGGCAGGTAGCCTAGTGGTTAGTGACCTAGTGGTTAGAGTGTAGGGGAGGCAGGTAGCCTAGTGGTTAGTGACCTAGTGGTTAGAGTGTAGGGGAGGCAGGTAGCCTAGTGGTTAGTGACCTAGTGGTTAGAGTGTAGGGGAGGCAGGTAGCCTAGTGGTTAGTTACCTAGTGGTTAGAGTGTAGGGGAGGCAGGTAGCCTAGTGGTTAGTGACCTAGTGGTTAGAGTGTAGGGGAGGCAGGTAGCCTAGTGGTTAGTGACCTAGTGGTTAGAGTGTAGGGGAGGCAGGTAGCCTAGTGGTTAGTGACCTAGTGGTTAGAGTGTAGGGGAGGCAGGTAGCCTAGTGGTTAGTGACCTAGTGGTTAGAGTGTAGGGGAGGCAGGTAGCCTAGTGGTTAGTGACCTAGTGGTTAGAGTGTAGGGGAGGCAGGTAGCCTAGTGGTTAGTGACCTAGTGGTTAGAGTGTAGGGGAGGCAGGTAGCCTAGTGGTTAGAGTTTAGGGGAGGCAGGTAGCCTAGTGGTTAGTGACCTAGTGGTTAGAGTGTAGGGGAGGCAGGTAGCCTAGTGCTTAGTGACCTAGTGGTTAGAGTGTAGGGGAGGCAGGTAGCCTAGTGCTTAGTGACCTAGTGGTTAGAGTGTAGGGGAGGCAGGTAGCCTAGTGGTTAGTTACCTAGTGGTTAGAGTGTAGGGGAGGCAGGTAGCCTAGTGGTTAGTGACCTAGTGGTTAGAGTGTAGGGGAGGCAGGTAGCCTAGTGGTTAGTGACCTAGTGGTTAGAGTGTAGGGGAGGCAGGTAGCCTAGTGGTTAGTGACCTAGTGGTTAGAGTGTAGGGGAGGCAGGTAGCCTAGTGGTTAGTGACCTAGTGGTTAGAGTGTAGGGGAGGCAGGTAGCCTAGTGGTTAGTGACCTAGTGGTTAGAGTGTAGGGGAGGCAGGTAGCCTAGTGGTTAGTGACCTAGTGGTTAGAGTGTAGGGGAGGCAGGTAGCCTAGTGGTTAGAGTTTAGGGGAGGCAGGTAGCCTAGTGGTTAGTGACCTAGTGGTTAGAGTGTAGGGGAGGCAGGTAGCCTAGTGGTTAGTGACCTAGTGGTTAGAGTGTAGGGGAGGCAGGTAGCCTAGTGGTTAGTGACCTAGTGGTTAGAGTGTAGGGGAGGCAGGTAGCCTAGTGGTTAGAGGGTTGGGGCGGCAGGTAGCCTAGTGGTTAGTGACCTAGTGGTTAGAGTGTAGGGGTGGCAGGTAGCCTAGTGGTTAGAGTGTAGGGGTGGCAGGTAGACTAGTGGTTAGAGTGTAGGGGTGGCAGGTAGTCTAGTGGTTAGAGTGTAGGGGAGGCAGGTAGCCTAGTGGTTAGAGTGTAGGGGAGGCAGGTAGCCTAGTGGTTAGAGTGGAGGGGTGGCAGGTAGCCTAGTGGTTAGAGTGTAGGGTCGGCAGGTAGCCTAGTGGTTAGAGTGTAGGGACGGCAGGTAGCCTAGTGGTTAGAGTGTAGGGTCGGCAGGTAGCCTAGTGGTTAGAGTGTAGGGGAGGCAGGTAGCCTAGTGGTTAGAGTGGAGGGGCGGCAGGTAGCCTAGTGGTTAGAGTGGAGGGGAGGCAGGTAGCCTAGTGGTTAGAGGGGAGGGGCGGCAGGTAGCCTAGTGGTTAGAGGGGAGGGGCGGCAGGTAGCCTAGTGGTTAGAGTGGAGGGGCGGCAGGTAGCCTAGTGGTTAGAGTGGAGGGGCGGCAGGTAGCCTAGTGGTTAGAGTGGAGGGGCGGCAGGTAGCCTAGTGGTTAGAGTGGAGGGGCGGCAGGTAGCCTAGTGGTTAGAGTGGAGGGGCGGCAGGTAGCCTAGTGGTTAGAGTGGAGGGGCGGCAGGTAGCCTAGTGGTTAGAGTGGAGGGGCGGCAGGTAGCCTAGTGGTTAGAGTGGAGGGGCGGCAGGTAGCCTAGTGGTTAGAGTGGAGGGGCGGCAGGTAGCCTAGTGGTTAGAGTGGAGGGGCGGCAGGTAGCCTAGTGGTTAGAGTGGGGGGGCGGCAGGGTAGCCTAGTGGTTAGAGTGGAGGGGCGGCAGGTAGCCTAGTGGTTAGAGTGGAGGGGCGGCATGGTAGCCTAGTGGTTAGAGTGGGGTGGCGGCAGGTTAGCCTAGTGGTTAG
Source organism: Oncorhynchus mykiss (assembly GCF_013265735.2). Classification (NCBI taxonomy): domain Eukaryota; kingdom Metazoa; phylum Chordata; class Actinopteri; order Salmoniformes; family Salmonidae; genus Oncorhynchus; species Oncorhynchus mykiss. Next base: position 87,801,714 of record NC_048572.1, on the reverse strand, counting down.
AGTGAAGGGGCGGCAGGTAGCCTAGTGGTTAGAGTGTAGGGACTGCAGGGTAGCCTAGTGGTTAGAGTGTAGGGAATGCAGGGTAGCCTAGTGATTAGAGTGTAGGGACTGCAGGGTAGCCTAGTGGTTAGAGTGTAGGGACTGCAGGGTAGCCTAGTGGTTAGAGTGTAGGGACTGCAGGGTAGCCTAGTGGTTAGAGTGTAGGGACTGCAGGGTAGCCTAGTGGTTAGAGTGTAGGGACTGCAGGGTAGCCTAGTGGTTAGAGTGGAGGGGCGGCAGGGTAGCCTAGTGGTTAGAGTGTAGGGACTGCAGGGTAGCCTAGTGGTTAGAGTGTAGGGACTGCAGGGTAGCCTAGTGGTTAGAGTGTAGGGACTGCAGGGTAGCCTAGTGGTTAGAGTGTAGGGACGGCAGGTAGCCTAGTGGTTAGTGTAGGGGCGGCAGGTAGCCTAGTGGTTAGAGTGGAGGGGAGGCAGGTAGCCTAGTGGTTAGAGTGTAGGGGTGGCAGGTAGCCTAGTGGTTAGAGTGTAGGGGAGGCAGGTAGCCTAGTGGTTAGAGTGTAGGGGAGGCAGGTAGCCTAGTGGTTAGAGTGTAGGGGAGGCAGGTAGCCTAGTGATTAGAGTGGAGGGGAGGCAGGTAGCCTAGTGGTTAGAGTGTAGGGGTGGCAGGTAGCCTAGTGGTTAGAGTGGAGGGGAGGCAGGTAGCCTAGTGATTAGAGTGGAGGGGCGGCAGGTAGACTAGTGGTTAGATTGTAGGGGTGGCAGGTAGCCTAGTGGTTAGAGTGTAGGGGAGGCAGGTAGCCTAGTGGTTAGAGTGGAGGGGAGGCAGGTAGCCTAGTGGTTAGATTGTAGGGGAGGCAGGTAGCCTAGTGGTTAGATTGTAGGGGAGGCAGGTAGCCTAGTGGTTAGAGTGTAGAGGAGGCAGGTAGCCTAGTGGTTGGAGTGTAGGGGAGGCAGGTAGCCTAGTGGTTGGAGTGTAGGGGAGGCAGGTAGCCTAGTGGTTAGATTGTAGGGGAGGCAGGTAGCCTAGTGGTTAGTGGGGAGGGGTGGCGGATCCATAACAAATATAAATTCTGGTCGTAGGAGCCTTTTTTGTTTTATCATTTTTTTTTAGTTGTCCATTCGGACAACTTTAGTCTATAGCTTTTATTTCGATCCTTGTTACAGTAGTTGAAATAAACTACATTTTAAGGCTTATAGCGTAAATAAAGAACTCTGTTTTTTGCTGACGTGTGTGTGTGACAGTTTGTTTTGAATCTATTACAGTAATGCTCCAGCCCTTCGACTACGACCCCAACGAGAAAAGTAAACACAAATTCATGGTCCAGAGTATCTTTGCGCTTCCTAATGTGGCTGAGATGGATGCAATGGTGAGTAATTCTACCTTACTGTCAATCTACATCTGACCCTACGAGGTCTGGACTACTGCTGCTTTTCTGTATCCATCTGTATCCTTTTCTGGTGTCCCAGGTGTAAATCTATCCCTGATTACAAGGGAAGAAGGAAAAATAAATAAGGTATTGGAACTGGCTTTGATGTCGCACCCCATTTGTATTATCTGTGACTTAACCCAGTCATGGTGGTTTTCCCCTGCCGTCCAGTAGAGGGCAGCAACAGAGTCATGGTGGTTTTCCCTTCTCGTCCAGTAGAGGGCAGCAACAGTCATGGTGGTTTTCCCCTCTCGTCCAGTAGAGGGCAGCAACAGAGTGATGGTAGTTTCCCCCTGTCGTCCAGTAGAGGGCAGCAACAGAGTCATGGTGGTTTTCCCCTCTCGTCCAGTAGAGGGCAGCAAGAGAGTCATGATAGTTTCCCCCTCTCGTCCAGTAGAGGGCAGCAACAGAGTCATGATAGTTTTCCCCTCTCGTCCAGTAGAGGGCAACAACAGAGTCATGGTAGTTTTCCCCTCTCGTCCAGTAGAGGGCAGCAACAGAGTCATGATAGTTTCCCCTCTCGTCAAAACCAAGCATTCTATGTATCTCTCTAATACTACAGTTAGAGCTGGTGTTGATCTCCTCACAGAACATCACAGTGACGACAAGTACAGGAAAGATATCTACGGAGCTTTAGTGTTTGGCTAAGAGCTGAATAGTTGAATAATGATGTGATAGTTCGTTGCCAGATTTTTTTCCTCCACCCACCGTGGTATGTGTCTGTGTGTGAGAGAGAGATGGTGTGTTAGTGTATATGGAGTCCAGCTGCTAGTAGTTTAGTCTGATGAATAACATGCTGATGTATTCCTCACCTCTCCTCCAGTGGAAAGATGTGAAACCTCATGACCTCATGGATTCCAAGCTGAGATGTGTATTCGACCTGCCTTCTGAAAACAATGAAGTGGTAAGTTGAAGGAGCATCAGCAGGACTTATGTGGGGAGGGGGAGGGGCCTGCGGGGAGGGGCCTGCGGGGAGGGGCCTGCGGGGAGGGGGAGGGGCCTGCGGGGAGCGGCCTGCAGGGAGGGGCCTGCGGGGAGTGGGAGCGGCCTGCAGGGAGGGGAAAACTGGTCTGGGTTCTAAAGGTAGGTACTACTGCTGTACTGCAGTTTGTCCAATAGGAAAAGCACATTCTCCTTTTCTGTTTCAAAACATTTTGCTACGTCGTGTCCTTGGTCGGGCCAGGAGAAAGGCTAGTGCAGCAGAGTGGACCGGACACACAAGCCGTCTCCCTGGGAACTCTCGTGTGTGTTTCCCCCATCCCTTGTCCTTCACTGTAACGTGTCGTTGACTGTTCACTGACCAGAACCACATCTAACCATGCTATTGAAGGGACGTTCCCTCCCTGGTGCCTGCGATGTGCGTCCTCTAGCTGCCTCCAGCCTGGACCAGACACACAAGCTGCCTGCCAAATTGCCCCATATTCCCAATATAGTGCGTGACTTTTCATCGGGGCCCATAAGGCAACAGACTCGGCCTCCTCTGTCGTACGTACGGCCTCCTAATCAAACAGTACTTGTTTTCTTTCATAGAATAATTATTTGATTTGAGACCGGATGTGGTAAGCACTTTAGAGATTGTTTCATTGCAGGCGAATTCAAGTAAGCATCAGATAAAACACGTACTGTTTGAACCCTACTCTCTCTAAGCATCAGATAAAACACGTACTGTTTGAACCCTACTCTCTCTAAGCATCAGATAAAACACGTACTGTTTGAACCCCACTCTCGCTAAGCATCAGATAAAACGCGTACTGTTTGAACCCCACTCTAAGCATCAGATAAAACGCGTACTGTTTGAACCCTACTCTCTAAGCATCAGATAAAACACGTACTGTTTGAACCCTACTCTCGCTAAGCATCAGATAAAACACATACTGTTTGAACCCCACTCTCGCTAAGCATCAGATAAAACACGTACTGTTTGAACCCTACTCTCTCTAAGCATCAGATAAAACGCGTACTGTTTGAACCCTACTCTCTCAGCATCAGATAAAACACGTACTGTTTGAACCCTACTCTCTCTAAGCATCAGATAAAACACGTACTGTTTGAACCCTACTCTCTCTAAGCATCAGATAAAACGCGTACTGTTTGAACCCTACTCTCTCTAAGCATCAGATAAAACACGTACTGTTTGAACCCTACTCTCTCTAAGCATCAGATAAAACACGTACTGTTTGAACCCCACTCTAAGCATCAGATAAAACACGTACTGTTTGAACCCTGGACAGTCTCCTAACCTCCAGCCCCTAACTGATCTGGGACCAGGCTAAGGACACACTGCTGCTGGGTTTCTGTTTAGTGGTTTTCCCTTAAACATCTGCAAATGACACCCTATTCCCTATAAACAGTGCACTACTTATGACTAGAGCCCTTTGAAGTCCTGGTCAGTAGTGCACTTAATATATAAGGGTGCCATTTGGGATGCTGCGGACTTAGTGGGTTCTCTCTCTCTCTCTCTCTCCGTTGTCCTCTTCTCCAGATCGACGTGGAGTTGAGCAGCAACACGACGGCTCCCGTACAGAACTCGTCCAAGGCGGCTCCCGTGCTGACAGCGGCGAAGACCGCCAGCGTCTCAACCAACGCCTCTGAGATGAGGAAACTAACAGAGGAATGCAGGAGACTTCAGGCTGAGATGGACAAGCTGACCGGCGAAAACCGTCAACTCAAGGTTAGGTTCTCTCTGCCGTGGAGACGGCTTAGAGGTTCGACGTGGTTTCATTGCACACAACAGTACGATTATTAGTCAGGTTGGTATAAAAGAGTTCAATTAAAATCCTGCTTTGCCAGAAGAATCAATTCCCCAATAATCCAGTTGACATGGACACATCAGGCTACCTGATGGGACTTGAATAAATGCAGAAAATCAACGTTCTCCCACAGCGACCATGTCATTGTCGCGTATCCTATTTGATTCGGAGTTTGAACATTATTTTTCTCATCTCTGTGTATATAGTGTATTTTTTCCCCCCCCTTTCTAATTTTCTAAATTTACTTTTGCATATTTTTTTAATACTGAATGTTATCAGCTCTCCAACCAAAATCTAATATTAACCTGAGTTTAGAAATAACACAAAACATCTATACTTATTTGATTTAATTAACAAAGTTATGAAACACACTATTCCCCTGTGTGAAAAAGTAAATGCCCCCTTACACTCAATAACTGGTTGTGCCACCTTTAACTGCACTGACTGCAACCAACCACTTCCTGGTACTGTATGACCACTTCCTGTAGTTGTAGAACAGTCTCTCACATTGCTGTGGAGGAATTTACTGTAGCTGCACTGACTCCAACTAACCACTTCCTGGTACTGTATGACCACTTCCTGTAGTTGTTGGATCAGTCTCTCACAACGCTGCGGAGGAATTTTGACCCACTCTTCCATGCAGAACTGCATTAAGTGAAGAACATATGTGGGTTTTTACGCATGACCTGCTCGTTTCAAGGCCTTGGCTCATCGCGCTCTAGCGACTCTTTGGCACGCCTGGCGCCTGCAGGCGGACTCCGGTAGTCAGTTGAACGGGTATGGCTGGCTTCCAGTGTGAAGGGGAGTGGTTTGGTGGGTCATGTTTCGGAGGACGCGTGACTTGACCTTCGCTGTTAGCACCGAAGGGTTTAGTCAGATTATGAGAAGTGCCAACTAACCAGCAGTTAAAAGGTTCTGTAGAGAACTATATTGTTGTTTGATAGTTTCTTCTCTCCTCTCTATTCCCCCTCCCTCTCTCCTCTCTATTCCCCCTCCCTCTCTCCTCTCTATTCCCCCTCCCTCGCTCCTCTCTATTCCCTCTCTCCTCTCTGTTCCCCCTCCCTCTATATTCCCCCTCCCTCTCTATTCCCCCTCCCTCTCTATTCCCCCTCCCTCTCTATTCCCCCAAGGACGACGGCGTTAGAATGAGAAGGGCTGCCCAGCGTTCTGACCACATGACATCAAACCAGACGGGCTCCTCCTCCTCCTCCATGATGCAACAGACGACCGCCGCCTCCCTCCCCTCTCTCCTCGTTGTCATAGCAGCCATCTTCATCGGATTCTTCATCGGGAAGTTCATCTTGTAAACTGGAACTGGCTCTGAAATGGCACCCTATTTTCTATTTTGTGCACAATTTTTTTTGTTGAGCAGAACCGATAGGGAGTCCCATAGGGGCCTCTGGTTCAAAGTAGGGCACTACATAGGGAATAGGGTGCCATTTCGGACAGCGCGCCCTGGGAGAAGCAAGACGCCTGCCGTATCTAATGACAACCCCTCGGCTCCTGAATCAAAAGGCCGAAAGGGTGGAACTGACTAACCAAGAAGGAAAGACTTTGTGTTGACTTTGCCATATCAGAAGTAGTGCTCTGTCTGCAGTGGCCATGTTGTCTGTCTGTACAGTACGAGGGCCCCCACTGCCTTTCTGCAAGCCTTTACACATGGTTAGTGTACACACAGAGGGGAGAGAGGAAAGGAAAGGAAAGGAAAGGAAGGAAGATAACGAAAAAGATGGTTCCGTTTAGTTTTTCTGCCTTGTTTTTGCTGGATGGACAGACAGCCTAAGTGCAGGTATGAGATGTACGTACCAAATAGCACCTTTATTCCCTGCATAGTACACTACTTCTAATGGTCCTGGTCAACAGTAGTGCACTGCACAAGGAATAGGGTGCCTTTTGGGGGACACACAGGAAGTGGTACACTATCAATCAACACGGAGGACAGTTTATGACGTGCCTAGGCCCTGTTAGAGTACTTTAACGCACCGTTCCTACCTTACGAGGTAAGCATAGCTCCATAAGTGGTTAGATCGGTGAAAAGCCCCCCCCCCCCCCCCCCCCCCCTTATTACTTTACCCAATTCAGATCTGTGATTCCTTCAAGGAAGATGGGTAGGAAGGAACTAATGCATGATGGGTAGGAAGGAACTAATGCATGGTGGGTAGGAAGGAACTAATGCATGGTGGGTAGGAAGGAACTTATGCATGATGGGTAGGAAGGAACTAATGCATGGTGGGTAGGAAGGAACTATGCATGGTGGGTAGGAAGGAACTAATGCATGGTGGGTAGGAAGGAACTAATGCATGATGGGTAGGAAGGAACTAATGCATGATGGGTAGGAAGGAACTAATGCATGATGGGTAGGAAGGAACTAATGCATGATGGGTAGGAAGGAACTAATGCATGATGGGTAGGAAGGAACTTATGCATGATGGGTAGGAAGGAACTAATGCATGATGGGTAGGAAGGAACTTATGCATGATGGGTAGGAAGGGAACTATGCATGATGGGTAGGAAGGGAACTATGCATGATGGGTAGGAAGGGAACTATGCATGATGGGTAGGAAGGGAACTATGCATGATGGGTAGGAAGGGAACTATGCATGATGGGTAGGATGGGAACTATGCATTTCTTAAGTATTGGAACACGGTCCTAGTCACCATGGGGACATGAAGCAGTTGAATAAACCAATCGTCTTCTCTCGCTCTCTCACTCTTTTTTTTAATTATAAAAAAAATAAAAAATAGTACTTGAATGAAATGTTAAGTGAAACATTTTTATTTTAATCCTTTTTTTTAAGCTAAAAAGGAGAGAACTACTTCTTCCGTTGTCCAAACACCGACCACCTCGCTACTTAATGCAGGATCGCCTCTGATGTAGTCCGTACAAAATGGTACTCCTATTCCCTGTATAATGTCCCGCTTTTCACCAGGGCCTGTAGGGCGATCTGGTATAAAGTAGTGCACTATATGGCTGGATGGATATATGGACGAACGGATAGATGGGGTGCCATTTGGGACGGAGACGTCGACTACTTGATTTGTTCAGTTTAGTAATTTCTCTACTTCTCTGGGAAATGTTTCTAGTCCATCTGGGACAAAGGTCCTTCCCTACTTCCTGTCCAATTCTATCCCTACTTCCTATCCTATCCCTACTTCCTATCCAATTCTAGCCCTACTTCCTGTCCATCCTAGCCCTACTTCCTGTCCAATCCTATCCCCACTTCCTGTCCAATCCTATCCCCACTTCCTGTCCAATCCTCTCCCCACTTCCTGTCCAATCCTCTCCCCACTTCCTGTCCAATCCTCTCCCCACTTCCTGTCCAATCCTCTCTCCTTACCTTCTGAGGCAAATGTTCTTAACCCCATCCCTCCCATGGTATTAAGCATTGAAGAAATAAAACTGAAAACAATGTTGGTTTTGATGGCCATCTTCTTGCGGAGTCTCTTCAAATGTACAAGTCATACATCACAATGTAGCCGACATCTTTGTTTGCTGACGAATATCTAGATGAATATTGTTAATTGTTTGCTAATACAAACATCTATTCACTGGACCTAGCTCAACCTTGTCCCCCCGAGGCTAATTCACCGGACCTAGCTCGGCCTTGTCCCCCGAGGCTAATTGACTGGACCTAGCTCGGCCTTGTCCCCCCGAGGCTAATTCACCGGACCTAGCTCGGCCTTGTCCCCCGAGGCTAATTGACCGGACCTAGCTCGGCCTTGTCCCCCGAGGCTAATTGACTGGACCTAGCTCGGCCTTGTCCCCCGAGGCTAATTGACCGGACCTAGCTCGGCCTTGTCCCCCGAGGCTAATTGACTGGACCTAGCTCGGCCTTGTCCCCCCCGAGGCTAATTCACCGGACCTAGCTCGGCCTTGTCCCCCGAGGCTAATTGACTGGACCTAGCTCGGCCTTGTCCCCCGAGGCTAATTCACCGGACCTAGCTCGGCCTTGTCCCCCGAGGCTAATTGACCGGACCTAGCTCGGCCTTGTCCCCCGAGGCTAATTGACCGGACCTAGCTCGGCCTTGTCCCCCGAGGCTAATTGACCGGACCTAGCTCGGCCTTGTCCCCCGAGGCTAATTGACCGGACCTAGCTCGGCCTTGTCCCCCGAGGCTAATTGACCGGATCTAGCTCGGCCTTGTCCCCCGAGGCTAATTGCTACATACAGTGCATTCGAAAGGATTTCAGACCCCTTTTTCCACATTTTGTTACGTTAAAGCCTGATTCTAAAATTGATATTTCGCTCATCAATCTACACACAATACCTCATAATGATGTTTGGCTGGGGTAGGCCGTCATTGTAAATAAGAATTTTGTTCTTAACGGATTTGCCTAGTTAAATAAAAGTTCAAATCCCACTGTGGATAATTGCATAGGGGCAAAAAAAAGTAAAAAATATTACTCCACAGTTAAGGACACAGACTGACCATGTGAAAGCTATGATCCCTTATTGATGTCACTTTCAAATCAGTGTAGATGAAGGGGAGGAGACGGGTAAAAGAAGGATTTTTAAGCCTTGAGACATGGATTGTGTATGTGTGTGTCATTAAAATATTAAAAGTGCCTTTGAACTGGGTATGGTAGTAGGTGCCAGGAGCACCGGTTTGTGTCAAGAACTGCAACGCTGCTGGGTTTTTTCACACTCAACAGTTTCCCCTGTGTGTATCAAGAATGATCCACCACCCAAAGGATATCCAGCCAACTGGACGCAACTGTGGGGAAACATCGGAGTCAACATGGACCAGCATCCCTGTGGAAGCATCGGAGTCAACATGACCAGCATCCCTGTGGAAGCATCGGAGTTAACATGACCAACATCCCTGTGGAAGCATCGGAGTCAACATGGACCAGCATCCCTGTGGAAACGCTTTCAACACATTCTAGTGGGACTCTGAAACCACTGAGCCCCAGTAATAAGGTTTCCTGGTTACCAGGTACCTATTCTGTGGAAGCCCATTCATCAATCGAGTATCACCGTTTTTATCGACCAAATATCTTGTTGGTGTTCATTTAGGGTGAGATCAAGGCCTGTGTTCATAAAATGTCTGGGTAGGAGTACTGATCTAGGACCAGTTTCTTTAAAATTTTAACACAAGCTGGGCCTAATAACATGGCCAGTGGTGGGGGAAAAAGTACTCCATTGTCATACTTGAGTAAAAGTAAAGATACCTTAATAGAAAATGACTCAAGTAAAATACTACTAGAGTAAAAGTATTTGGTTTTAAATAGGCCCGCGCTCCAGCAGGTATATCTCTCTGGTCACCCCCAAAGCCAACACTTCCTTTGGCTGCCTTTCCTTCCAGTTCTCAGCTGCCAATGACTGGAATGAACTGCAAAAATCACTGAAGCTTATGTCTTCCTCTCTAACTTTAAGTATCAGCTGTCAGAGCAGCTTACCGATCACTGTACCTGTACACAGCCCATCTGTAAATAGCCCACCCAACTACCTCATCCCCATATTGTTACTAATCCTCTTGCTCTTTTGCACCCCAGTATCTCTACTTGCACATCATCTTCTGCACATCTATCACTCCAGTGTTAATGCTAAATTGTAATTATTTTTGTCTCTAAGGCAATAAATAGGCCTACCTCCCTACCTTGCCTACCTCCCTACATTTGCACACACTGTACATTGATTTTTCTATTGTGTTATTGATGGTACGTTTGGTTGTGTTACTCTGTTGTTTGTGTCGCACTGCTTTGCTTTATCTTGGCCAGGTTGCAGTTGTAAATGAGAACTTGTTCTCAACTGGCCTACCTGGTGAAATAAAAATACTTCGGTATCAAAAGTAAATGTACGAATAATTTAAAATTCGGTATATTAAGCAAACCAGACGGCGCAATTCTTTTTGTTTTACAGATGGCACACTCCAACACTCAGACGACATTTAAAAACAAAGCATTTGTGTTTAGTGAGTCCTCCAGATCAGCGGCAGTAGGGATGACCAGGGATGTTCTCTGTTTAGTGAGTCCTCCAGATCAGAGGCTGTAGGGATGACCAGGGATGTTCTCTGTTTAGTGAGTCCTCCAGATCAGAGGCAGTAGGGATGACCAGGGATGTTCTCTGTTTAGTGAGTCCTCCAGATCAGAGGCAGTAGGGATGACCAGGGATGTTCTCTGTTTAGTGAGTCCTCCAGATCAGAGGCTAGAAGGGATGACCAGGGATGTTCTCTGTTTAGTGAGTCCTCCAGATCAGAGGCAGTAGGGATGACCAGGAATGTTCTCTGTTTAGTGAGTCCTCCAGATCAGAGGCAGTAGGGATGACCAGGGATGTTCTCTGTTTAGTGAGTCCTCCAGATCAGAGGCTAGAAGGGAAGACCAGGGATGTTCTCTGTTTAGTGAGTCCTCCAGATCAGAGGCTAGTAGGGATGATCAGGGATGTTCTCTGTTTAGTGAGTCCTCCAGATCAGAGGCAGTAGGGATGACCAGGGATGTTCTCTGTTTAGTGAGTCCTCCAGATCAGATCAGAGGCAGTAGGGATGACCAGGGATGTTCTCTGTTTAGTGAGTCCTCCAGATCAGAGACAGTATGGATGAACAGGGATGTTCTCTGTTAGTGATTCCTCCAGATCAGAGACCGTAGGGATGACCAGGGATGTTCTCTGTTTAGTGAGTCCTCCAGATCAGAGACAGTAGGGATGACCAGGGATATTCTCTGTTTAGTGAGTCCACCAAATCAGAGGAAGTAGGGATGACCAGGGATGTTCTCTGTTTAGTGAGTCCTCCAGATCAGAGGCAGTAGGGATGACCAGGGACGTTCTCTGTTTAGTGAGTCCTCCAGATCAGAGACAGTAGGGATGACCAGGGATGTTCTCTGTTTAGTGAGTCCTCCAGATCAGAGGCAAATCAAATCAAATTTTATTTGTCACATACACATGGTTAGCAGATGTTAATGCGAGTGTAGCGAAATGCTTGTGCAGTAGGGATGACCAGGGATGTTCTCTGTTTAGTGAGTCCTCCAGATCAGAGGCTAGAAGGGATGACCAGGGATATTCTCTGTTTAGTGAGTCCTCCAGATCAGAGGCAGTAGGGATGACCAGGGATGTTCTCTGTTTAGTGAGTCCTCCAGATCAGAGGCAGTAGGGAGGACCAGGGATATTCTCTGTTTAGTGAGTCCACCATATCAGAGGCAGTAGGGATGACCAGGGATCTTCTCTGTTTAGTGAGTCCACCAGATCAGAGGCAGTAGGGACGACCAGGGATGTTCTCTGTTTAGTGAGTCCACCAGATCAGAGGCAGTAGGGATGACCAGGGATGTTCTCTGTTTAGTGAGTCCACCAGATCAGAGGCAGTAGGGACGACCAGGGATGTTCTCTGTTTAGTGAGTCCTCCAGATCAGAGGCTAGTAGGGATGACCAGGGATATTCTCTGTTTAGTGAGTCCTCCAGATCAGAGGCAGTAGGGATGACCGGGGATGTTCTCTGTTTAGTGAGTCCTCCAGATCAGAGGCTAGAAGGGATGACCAGGGATGTTCTCTGTTTAGTGAGTCCTCCAGATCAGAGACAGTAGGGATGACCAGGGATGTTCTCTGGATAAGTGTGCGAATTGGACTATTGGAGTAGAAAGTACATCATTTTCTTTAGGAATGTAGTGAAGTAAAAGTCAAAGTTGTCAAAAATATTAATATAAAGTACAGATACCCCAAAAAACTACTGAAGTAAAAAATACTTTAAAGTACCACTTAAGTACTTTACACCTGATCCTAGATCAGCCCAGAGCTGTGGATAATGAAGACCTGATCCTAGATCAGCCTAGAGCTGTGGATAATGAAGACCTGATCCTAGATCAGCACAGAGCTGTGGATAATGAAGACCTGATCCTAGATCAGCACAGAGCTGTGGATAATGAAGACCTGATCCTAGATCAGCCCAGAGCTGTGGATAATGAAGACCTGATCCTAGATCAGCCCAGAGCTGTGGATAATGAAGACCTGATCCTAGATCAGCCCAGAGCTGTGGATAATGAAGACCTGATCCTAGATCAGCCCAGAGCTGTGGATAATGAAGACCTGATCCTAGATCAGCCCAGAGCTGTGGATAATGAAGACCTGATCCTAGATCAGCCCAGAGCTGTGGATAATGAAGACCTGATCCTAGATCAGCCCAGAGCTGTGGATAATGAAGACCTGATCCTAGATCAGCACAGAGCTGTGGATAATGAAGACCTGATCCTAGATCAGCCCAGAGCTGTGGATAATGAAGACCTGATCCTAGATCAGCCCAGAGCTGTGGATAATGAAGACCTGATCCTAGATCAGCCCAGAGCTGTGGATAATGAAGACCTGATCCTAGATCAGCACAGAGCTGTGGATAATGAAGACCTGATCCTAGATCAGCACAGAGCTGTGGATAATGAAGACCTGATCCTAGATCAGCCCAGAGCTGTGGATAATGAAGACCTGATCCTAGATCAGCACAGAGCTGTGGATAATGAAGACCTGATCCTAGATCAGCCCAGAGCTGTGGATAATGAAGACCTGATCCTAGATCATCCCAGAGCTGTGGATAATGAAGACCTGATTCTAGATCAGCCCAGAGCTGTGGATAATGAAACCCTGATCCTAGATCAGCACAGAGCTGTGGATAATGAAACCCTGATCCTAGATCAGCACAGAGCTGTGGATAACAAAGACCTGATCCTAGATCAGCATAGAGCTGTGGATAATGAGAAGCTTCATGAATACGGGCCCAGGCCCAGTCAGTCAGACAAAATAACTAAACAGTAAGGTAGGTGTTCTGGGTGGTCATGGGATCACTTGTAATAACATGGTGTAAGGGTATAAACCTCTTCAGCTGTAGAGGGCTTTAACTGGCCCAGCTGTCTCTCGCTACCCTCTCCAGCTGTAGAGGGCTTGAACTGGCCCAGCTGTCTCTAGCTACCCTCTTCAGCTGTAGAGGGCTTGAACTGGGCCAGCTGTAAAGGGCTTGAACTGGGCCAGCTGTCTCTAGCTACCCTCTTCAGCTGTAGAGGGCTTGAACTGGGCCAGCTGTAGAGGGCTTGAACTGGCCCAGCTGTCTCTAACTACCCTCTCCAGCTGTAGAGGGCTTGAACTGGGCCAGCTGTAGAGGGCTTGAACTGGCCCAGCTGTCTCTAGCTACCCTCTCCAGCTGTAGAGGGCTTGAACTGGCCCAGCTATCTCTAGCTACCCTCTTCAGCTGTAGAGGGCTTGAACTGGGCCAGCTGTCTCTAGCTACCCTCTCCAGCTGTAGAGGGCTTGAACTGGGCCAGCTGTAGAGGGATTGAACTGGCCCAGCTATCTCTAGCTACCCTCTCCAGCTGTAGAGGGCTTGAACTGGGCCAGCTGTAGAGGGCTTGAACTGGCCCAGCTGTCTCTAGCTACCCTCTCCAGCTGTAGAGGGCTTGAACTGGCCCAGCTGTCTCTAGCTACCCTCTCCAGCTGTCTCTAGCTACCCTCTCCAGCTGTCTCTAGCTACCCTCTCCAGCTGTCTCTAGCTACCCTCTCCAGCTGTCTCTAGCTACCCTCTCCAGCTGTCTCTAGCTACCCTCTCCAGCTGTCTCTAGCTACCCTCTCCAGCTGTCTCTAGCTACCCTCTCTTATCATTCCAGGGTGCTGGCTTTAGTTCTAACCAAGCAGAAACGTACCAGAGTCCTGACATTCTGGATCAGGGCTCTCTAACCCTGTTCCTACCCTCCTGTAGGTTTTTACAGGATCTACCCTCCTGTAGGTTTTAACTCCAACCCTGTTCCTGGAGAGAGACCCTCCTACAGGAACAGGGTTGGAGTTAAAACCTACAGGAGGGTCTCTCTCCAGGAACAGGGTTGGAGTTAAAAACCTACAGGAGGGTCTCTCTCCAGGAACAGGGTTGGAGTTAAAAACCTACAGGAGGGTCTCTCTCCAGGAACAGGGTTGGAGTTAACCTCCAGGAACAAAATCCTCCTATGGGTATCACTTTTGTTTTTTGTCGTATAAATAAAAACTGTTATTTGAGTAGACATTTTAACCCCCGTCAGTAACCAGCAGGTAGCCTAGTGGTTAGACATTTTAACCCCCGTACATGTCTTGGTAAAAACAATAGGATAAATACACATTCCATTCTAGTTTTTACTTGTTTTAATCAACTCTACGCACTTCAGAAAATCTAGTCTAGTGGTTAGAGTGTTGGGTCAGTAACCAGCAGGTAGCCTAATGGTTAGAGTGTTGGGTCAGTAACCAGCAGGTAGCCTAGTGGTTAGAGTGTTGGGTCAGTAACCAGCAGGTAGCCTAGTGGTTAGAGTGTTGGGCCAGTAACCAGCAGGTAGCCTAGTGGTTAGAGTGTTGGGTCAGTAACCAGCAGGTAGCCTAGTGGTTAGAGTGTTGGGTCAGTAACCAGCAGGTAGTCTAGTGGTTAGAGCGTTGGACTAGTAACCAGCAGGTAGCCTAGTGGTTAGAGTGTTTGGTCAGTAACCAGCAGGTAGCCTAGTGGTTAGAGTGTTGGACTAGTAACCAGCAGGTAGCCTAGTGGTTAGAGTGTTGGACTAGTAACCAGCAGGTAGCCTAGTGGTTAGAGTGTTTGGTCAGTAACCAGCAGGCAGCCTAGTGGTTAGAGTGTTGGACTAGTAACCAGCAGGTAGCCTAGTGGTTAGAGTTGGGTCAGTAACCAGCAGGTAGCCTAGTGGTTAGAGTGTTGGGTCAGTAACCAGTAGGAAGCCTAGTGGTTAGAGTGTTGGGTCAGTAACAAGCAGGTAGCCTAGTGGTTAGAGTGTTGGACTAGTAACCAGCAGGTAGCCTAGTGGTTAGAGTGTTGGACTAGTAACCAGCAGGTAGCCTAGTGGTTAGAGTGTTGGGCTAGTAACCTGCAGGTAGACTAGTGGTTAGAGTGTTCGGTCAGTAACCAGCAGGTAGCCTAGTGGTTAGAGTGTTGGGTCAGTAACCAGCAGGTAGCCTAGTGGTTAGAGTGTTGGGTCAGTAACCAGTAGGAAGCCTAGTGGTTAGAGTGTTGGGTCAGTAACAAGCAGGTAGCCTAGTGGTTAGAGTGTTGGGTCAGTAACCAGCAGGTAGCCCAGTGGTTAGAGTGTTGGGTCAGTAACCAGCAGGTAGCCTAGTGGTTAGAGTGTTGGGTCAGTAACCAGTAGGAAGCCTAGTGGTTAGAGTGTTGGGTCAGTAACCAGCAGGTAGCCTAGTGGTTAGAGTGTTGGGACGCAGGCAGCCTAGTGGTTAGAGTGTTGGACTAGTAACCAGCAGGTAGCCTAGTGGTTAGAGTGTTGGACTAGTAACCAGCAGGTAGGCTAGTGGTTAGAGTGTTGGACTAGTAACCAGCAGGTAGCCTAGTGGTTAGAGTGTTGGGTCAGTAACCAGCAGGTAGCCTAGTGGTTAGAGTGTTGGACTAGTAACCAGCAGGTAGCCTAGTGGTTAGAGTGTTGGGTCAGTAACCAGCAGGTAGTCTAGTGGTTAGAGCGTTGGACTAGTAACCAGCAGGTAGCCTAGTGGTTAGAGTGTTGGGTCAGTAACCAGCAGGTAGTCTAGTGGTTAGAGCGTTGGACTAGTAACCAGCAGGTAGCCTAGTGGTTAGAGTGTTGGGTCAGTAACCAGCAGGTAGTCTAGTGGTTAGAGTGATGGACTAGTAACCAGCAGAGAGCCTAGTGGTTAGAGTGTTTGGTCAGTAACCAGCAGGTAGCCTAGTGGTTAGAGTGTTGGACTAGTAACCAGCAGGCAGCCTAGTGGTTAGAGTGTTTGGTCAGTAACCAGCAGGCAGCCTAGTGATTAGAGTGTTGGACTAGTAACCAGCAGGTAGCCTAGTGGTTAGAGTTGGGTCAGTAACCAGCAGGTAGCCTAGTGGTTAGAGTGTTGGGTCAGTAACCAGTAGGAAGCCTAGTGGTTAGAGTGTTGGGTCAGTAACAAGCAGGTAGCCTAGTGGTTAGAGTGTTGGACTAGTAACCAGCAGGTAGCCTAGTGGTTAGAGTGTTGGACTAGTAACCAGCAGGTAGCCTAGTGGTTAGAGTGTTGGGCTAGTAACCTGCAGGTAGCCTAGTGGTTAGAGTGTTCGGTCAGTAACCAGCAGGTAGCCTAGTGGTTAGAGTGTTGGGTCAGTAACCAGCAGGTAGCCTAGTGGTTAGAGTGTTGGGTCAGTAACCAGCAGGTAGCCTAGTGGTTAGACTGTTGGGTCAGTAACCAGCAGGTAGCCTAGTGGTTAGAGTGTTGGGTCAGTAACCAGTAGGAAGCCTAGTGGTTAGAGTGTTGGGTCAGTAACAAGCAGGTAGCCTAGTGGTTAAAGTGTTGGGTCAGTAACCAGCAGGTAGCCTAGTGGTTAGAGTGTTGGATCAGTAACCAGCAGGTAGCCTAGTGGTTAGAGTGTTGGGTCAGTAACCAGTAGGAAGCCTAGTTGTTAGAGTGTTGGGTCAGTAACCAGCAGGTAGTCTAGTGGTTAGAGTGTTGGGTCAGTAACCAGCAGGTAGCCTAGTGGTTAGAGTGTTGGGACGCAGGCAGCCTACTGGTTAGAGTGTTGGACTAGTAACCAGCAGGTAGCCTAGTGGTTAGAGTGTTGGACTAGTAACCAGCAGGTAGGCTAGTGGTTAGAGTGTTGGACTAGTAACCAGCAGGTAGCCTAGTGGTTAGAGTGTTGGACTAGTAATCAGCAGGTAGCCTAGTGGTTAGAGTGTTGGGTCAGTAACCAGCAGGCAGCCTAGTGGTTAGAGTGTTGGGTCAGTAACCAGCAGGTAGTCTAGTGGTTAGAGTGTTGGGTCAGTAACCAGCAGGTAGCCTAGTGGTTAGAGTGTTGGGACGGCAGGCAGCCTAGTGGTTAGTGTTGGGACAGCAGGCAGCCTACTGGTTAGAGCGTTGGGTCAGTAACCAGCAGGGAGCCTAGTGGTTAGAGTGTTGGACTAGTAACCAGCATGTAGCCTAGTGGTTAGAGTGTTGGGTCAGTAACCAGCAGGCAGCCTAGTGGTTAAAGTGTTGGGTCAGTAACCAGCAGGTAGCCTAGTGGTTAGAGTGTTGGGTCAGTAACCAGCAGGTAGCCTAGTGGTTAGAGTGTTGGGTCAGTAACCAGCAGGTAGTCTAGTGGTTAGAGCGTTGGACTAGTAACCAGCAGGTAGCCTAGTGGTTAGAGTGTTGGGTCAGTAACCAGCAGGTAGTCTAGTGGTTAGAGTGTTGGACTAGTAACCAGCAGAGAGCCTAGTGGTTAGAGTTTTTGGTCAGTAACCAGCAGGTAGCCTAGTGGTTAGAGTGTTGGACTAGTAACCAGCAGGCAGCCTAGTGGTTAGAGTGTTTGGTCAGTAACCAGCAGGCAGCCTAGTGGTTAGAGTGTTGGACTAGTAACCAGCAGGTAGCCTAGTGGTTAGAGTTGGGTCAGTAACCAGCAGGTAGCCTAGTGGTTAGAGTGTTGGGTCAGTTACCAGTAGGAAGCCTAGTGGTTAGAGTGTTGGGTCAGTAACAAGCAGGTAGCCTAGTGGTTAGAGTGTTGGACTAGTAACCAGCAGGTAGCCTAGTGGTTAGAGTGTTGGACTAGTAACCAGCAGGTAGCCTAGTGGTTAGAGTGTTGGGCTAGTAACCTGCAGGTAGCCTAGTGGTTAGAGTGTTCGGTCAGTAACCAGCAGGTAGCCTAGTGGTTAGAGTGTTGGGTCAGTAACCAGCAGGTAGCCTAGTGGTTAGAGTGTTGGGTCAGAAACCAGCAGGTAGCCTAGTGGTTAGACTGTTGGGTCAGTAACCAGCAGGTAGCCTAGTGGTTAGAGTGTTGGGTCAGTAACCAGTAGGAAGCCTAGTGGTTAGAGTGTTGGGTCAGTAACAAGCAGGTAGCCTAGTGGTTAGAGTGTTGGGTCAGTAACCAGCAGGTAGCCTAGTGGTTAGAGTGTTGGGTCAGTAACCAGCAGGTAGCCTAGTGGTTAGAGTGTTGGGTCAGTAACCAGTAGGAAGCCTAGTGGTTAGAGTGTTGGGTCAGTAACCAGCAGGTAGTCTAGTGGTTAGAGTGTTGGGTCAGTAACCAGCAGGTAGCCTAGTGGTTAGAGTGTTGGGACGCAGGCAGCCTAGTGGTTAGAGTGTTGGACTAGTAACCAGCAGGTAGCCTAGTGGTTAGAGTGTTGGACTAGTAACCAGCAGGTAGGCTAGTGGTTAGAGTGTTGGACTAGTAACCAGCAGGTAGCCTAGTGGTTAGAGTGTTGGGTCAGTAACCAGCAGGTAGCCTAGTGGTTAGAGTGTTGGACTAGTAACCAGCAGGTAGCCTAGTGGTTAGAGTGTTGGGTCAGTAACCAGCAGGTAGTCTAGTGGTTAGAGCGTTGGACTAGTAACCAGCAGGTAGCCTAGTGGTTAGAGTGTTGGGTCAGTAACCAGCAGGTAGTCTAGTGGTTAGAGTGTTGGACTAGTAACCAGCAGTGAGCCTAGTGGTTAGAGTGTTTGGTCAGTAACCAGCAGGTAGCCTAGTGGTTAGAGTGTTGGACTAGTAACCAGCAGGCAGCCTAGTGGTTAGAGTGTTTGGTCAGTAACCAGCAGGCAGCCTAGTGATTAGAGTGTTGGACTAGTAACCAGCAGGTAGCCTAGTGGTTAGAGTTGGGTCAGTAACCAGCAGGTAGCCTAGTGGTTAGAGTGTTGGGTCAGTAACCAGTAGGAAGCCTAGTGGTTAGAGTGTTGGGTCAGTAACAAGCAGGTAGCCTAGTGGTTAGAGTGTTGGACTAGTAACCAGCAGGTAGCCTAGTGGTTAGAATGTTGGACTAGTAACCAGCAGGTAGCCTAGTGGTTAGAGTGTTGGGCTAGTAACTTGCAGGTAGCCTAGTGGTTAGAGTGTTCGGTCAGTAACCAGCAGGTAGCCTAGTGGTTAGAGTGTTGGGTCAGTAACCAGCAGGTAGCCTAGTGGTTAGAGTGTTGGGTCAGTAACCAGCAGGTAGCCTAGTGGTTAGACTGTTGGGTCAGTAACCAGCAGGTAGCCTAGTGGTTAGAGTGTTGGGTCAGTAACCAGTAGGAAGCCTAGTGGTTAGAGTGTTGGGTCAGTAACAAGCAGGTAGCCTAGTGGTTAGAGTGTTGGGTCAGTAACCAGCAGGTAGCCTAGTGGTTAGAGTGTTGGGTCAGTAACCAGCAGGTAGCCTAGTGGTTAGAGTGTTGGGTCAGTAACCAGTAGGAAGCCTAGTTGTTAGAGTGTTGGGTCAGTAACCAGCAGGTAGTCTAGTGGTTAGAGTGTTGGGTCAGTAACCAGCAGGTAGCCTAGTGGTTAGAGTGTTGGGACGCAGGCAGCCTACTGGTTAGAGTGTTGGACTAGTAACCAGCAGGTAGCCTAGTGGTTAGAGTGTTGGACTAGTAACCAGCAGGTAGGCTAGTGGTTAGAGTGTTGGACTAGTAACCAGCAGGTAGCCTAGTGGTTAGAGTGTTGGACTAGTAATCAGCAGGTAGCCTAGTGGTTAGAGTGTTGGGTCAGTAACCAGCAGGCAGCCTAGTGGTTAGAGTGTTGGGTCAGTAACCAGCAGGTAGTCTAGTGGTTAGAGTGTTGGGTCAGTAACCAGCAGGTAGCCTAGTGGTTAGAGTGTTGGGACGGCAGGCAGCCTAGTGGTTAGTGTTGGGACAGCAGGCAGCCTACTGGTTAGAGCGTTGGGTCAGTAACCAGCAGGGAGCCTAGTGGTTAGAGTGTTGGACTAGTAACCAGCATGTAGCCTAGTGGTTAGAGTGTTGGGTCAGTAACCAGCAGGCAGCCTAGTGGTTAAAGTGTTGGGTCAGTAACCAGCAGGTAGCCTAGTGGTTAGAGTGTTGGGTCAGTAACCAGCAGGTAGCCTAGTGGTTAGAGTGTTGGGTCAGTAACCAGCAGGTAGTCTAGTGCTTAGAGCGTTGGACTAGTAACCAGCAGGTAGCCTAGTGGTTAGAGTGTTGGGTCAGTAACCAGCAGGTAGTCTAGTGGTTAGAGTGTTGGACTAGTAACCAGCAGAGAGCCTAGTGGTTAGAGTGTTTGGTCAGTAACCAGCAGGTAGCCTAGTGGTTAGAGTGTTGGACTAGTAACCAGCAGGCAGCCTAGTGGTTAGAGTGTTTGGTCAGTAACCAGCAGGCAGCCTAGTGGTTAGAGTGTTGGACTAGTAACCAGCAGGTAGCCTAGTGGTTAGAGTTGGGTCAGTAACCAGCAGGTAGCCTAGTGGTTAGAGTGTTGGGTCAGTAACCAGTAGGAAGCCTAGTGGTTAGAGTGTTGGGTCAGTAACAAGCAGGTAGCCTAGTGGTTAGAGTGTTGGACTAGTAACCAGCAGGTAGCCTAGTGGTTAGAGTGTTGGACTAGTAACCAGCAGGTAGCCTAGTGGTTAGAGTGTTGGGCTAGTAACCTGCAGGTAGCCTAGTGGTTAGAGTGTTCGGTCAGTAACCAGCAGGTAGCCTAGTGGTTAGAGTGTTGGGTCAGTAACCAGCAGGTAGCCTAGTGGTTAGAGTGTTGGGTCAGAAACCAGCAGGTAGCCTAGTGGTTAGACTGTTGGGTCAGTAACCAGCAGGTAGCCTAGTGGTTAGAGTGTTGGGTCAGTAACCAGTAGGAAGCCTAGTGGTTAGAGTGTTGGGTCAGTAACAAGCAGGTAGCCTAGTGGTTAGAGTGTTGGGTCAGTAACCAGCAGGTAGCCTAGTGGTTAGAGTGTTGGGTCAGTAACCAGCAGGTAGCCTAGTGGTTAGAGTGTTGGGTCAGTAACCAGTAGGAAGCCTAGTGGTTAGAGTGTTGGGTCAGTAACCAGCAGGTAGTCTAGTGGTTAGAGTGTTGGGTCAGTAACCAGCAGGTAGCCTAGTGGTTAGAGTGTTGGGACGCAGGAAGCCTACTGGTTAGAGTGTTGGACTAGTAACCAGCAGGTAGCCTAGTGGTTAGAGTGTTGGACTAGTAACCAGCAGGTAGGCTAGTGGTTAGAGTGTTGGACTAGTAACCAGCAGGTAGCCTAGTGGTTAGAGTGTTGGACTAGTAATCAGCAGGTAGCCTAGTGGTTAGAGTGTTGGGTCAGTAACCAGCAGGCAGCCTAGTGGTTAGAGTGTTGGGTCAGTAACCAGCAGGTAGTCTAGTGGTTAGAGTGTTGGGTCAGTAACCAGCAGGTAGCCTAGTGGTTAGAGTGTTGGGACGGCAGGCAGCCTAGTGGTTAGTGTTGGGACAGCAGGCAGCCTACTGGTTAGAGCGTTGGGTCAGTAACCAGCAGGGAGCCTAGTGGTTAGAGTGTTGGACTAGTAACCAGCAGGTAGCCTAGTGGTTAGAGTGTTGGGTCAGTAACCAGCAGGCAGCCTAGTGGTTAAAGTGTTGGGTCAGTAACCAGCAGGTAGCCTAGTGGTTAGAGTGTTGGGTCAGTAACCAGCAGGTAGCCTAGTGGTTAGAGTGTTGGACTAGTAACCAGCAGGTAGCCTAGTGGTTAGAGTGTTGGGTCAGTAACCAGCAGGTAGCCTAGTGGTTAGAGTGTTGGGTCAGTAACCAGCAGGTAGCCTAGTGGTTAGACTGTTGGGTCAGTAACCAGCAGGTAGCCTAGTGGTTAGAGTGTTGGGTCAGTAACCAGTAGGAAGCCTAGTGGTTAGAGTGTTGGGTCAGTAACAAGCAGGTAGCCTAGTGGTTAGAGTGTTGGGTCAGTAACCAGCAGGTAGCCTAGTGGTTAGAGTGTTGGGTCAGTAACCAGCAGGTAGCCTAGTGGTTAGAGTGTTGGGTCAGTAACCAGTAGGAAGCCTAGTGGTTAGAGTGTTGGGTCAGTAACCAGCAGGTAGTCTAGTGGTTAGAGTGTTGGGTCAGTAACCAGCAGGTAGCCTAGTGGTTAGAGTGTTGGGACGCAGGCAGCCTACTGGTTAGAGTGTTGGACTAGTAACCAGCAGGTAGCCTAGTGGTTAGAGTGTTGGACTAGTAATCAGCAGGTAGGCTAGTGGTTAGAGTGTTGGACTAGTAACCAGCAGGTAGCCTAGTGGTTAGAGTGTTGGACTAGTAATCAGCAGGTAGCCTAGTGGTTAGAGTGTTGGGTCAGTAACCAGCAGGCAGCCTAGTGGTTAGAGTGTTGGGTCAGTAACCAGCAGGTAGTCTAGTGGTTAGAGTGTTGGGTCAGTAACCAGCAGGTAGCCTAGTGGTTAGAGTGTTGGGACGGCAGGCAGCCTAGTGGTTAGTGTTGGGACAGCAGGCAGCCTACTGGTTAGAGCGTTGGGTCAGTAACCAGCAGGGAGCCTAGTGGTTAGAGTGTTGGACTAGTAACCAGCAGGTAGCCTAGTGGTTAGAGTGTTGGGTCAGTAACCAGCAGGCAGCCTAGTGGTTAAAGTGTTGGGTCAGTAACCAGCAGGTAGCCTAGTGGTTAGAGTGTTGGGTCAGTAACCAGCAGGTAGCCTAGTGGTTAGAGTGTTGGGTCAGTAACCAGCAGGTAGCCTAGTGGTTAGAGTGTTGGGTCAGTAACCAGCAGGTAGCCTAGTGGTTAGAGTGTTGGACTAGTAACCAGCAGGTAGCCTAGTGGTTAGAGTGTTGGGTCAGTAACCAGCAGGCAGCCTAGTGGTTAGAGCGTTGGACTAGTAACCGAAAGGTTGCAAGTTCAAATCCCCGAGCTGACAAGGTACAAATCTGTCGTTCTGCCCCTGAACAGACAGTTAACCCACTGTTCGTAGGCCGTCATTGTAAATAAGAATTTGTTCTTAACTGACTTGTCTAGTTAAATAAAGTTTAAAATAAACGATTATAATAAAATAAATAAAAATAACAAGAAAAACATTCTCAAAAGGTCTGCCTCACACATGTTTTTTTTTAGTCCAAGTACTATAAAAGGAGGTTGTTACAGTTAGTTAAAAGTAAACCCTTTACACGTGAAGTTAGATTTACCTCTGTGAAAGTGTTTTAAAACATTATGGGAAAAAAAACAACCTAAGGTAATCATTCGTATTGTATGAAGTTGTCTTTATTATACAACAGAAGTCCAAGTACTATAAAAGGAGGTTGTTACAGTATTTTCTTGGATATCCAGCAATACTAAGTACTGGCCATAGCGTTATAGAATACTCCCTTCAATTTAAAAGCTATTCAAGCACTTATTCATGCGTCTTCATTATCTCTGTTCTATTGACACGTCACTTCATTATCTCTGTTCTGTTGACACGTCACTTCATTATCTCTGTTCTGTTGACACGTCACTTCATTATCTCTGTTCTGTTGACACGTCACTTCATTATCTCTGTTCTGTTGACACAACACTTCATTATCTCTGTTCTGTTGACACATCCCTTCATTATCTCTGTTCTGTTGCCACGTCACTTCATTATCTCTGTTCTGTTGCCACGTCACTTCATTATCTCTG
Organism: Oncorhynchus mykiss; assembly: GCF_013265735.2. Taxonomy (NCBI): domain Eukaryota; kingdom Metazoa; phylum Chordata; class Actinopteri; order Salmoniformes; family Salmonidae; genus Oncorhynchus; species Oncorhynchus mykiss. Next base: position 87,778,370 of record NC_048572.1, on the reverse strand, counting down.
TTCTGTTGCCACGTCACTTCATTATCTCTGTTCTGTTGACACGTCACTTCATTATCTCTGTTCTGTTGACACGTAGTTCTATAGCCAAAGACTTCTCTAGTTCTATAGTCAAAGACTTCTCTAGTTCTATAGCCAAAGACTTCTCTAGTTCTATAGCCAAAGACTTCTCTAGTTCTATAGCCAAAGACTTCTCTAGTTCTATAGCCAAAGACTTCTCTAGTTCTATAGCCAAAGACTTCTATAGTTCTATAGCCAAAGACTTCTATAGTTCTATAGCCAAAGACTTCTATAGTTCTATAGCCAAAGACTTCTCTAGTTCTATAGCCAAAGACTTCTCTAGGTTCTATAGCCAAAGACTTCTCTAGTTCTATAGCCAAAGACTTCTCTAGTTCTATAGCCAGACTTCTCTAGTTCTATAGCCAAAGACTTCTCTAGTTCTATATCCAGACTTCTCTAGTTCTATAGCCAGACTTCTCTAGTTCCATAGCCAAAGACTTCTCTCGTTCTATAGCCAGACTTCTCTAGTTCCATAGCCATACTTCTCTAGTTCTATACTTCTCTAGTTCTATAGCCAGACTTCTCTAGTTCTAGACTTCTCTAGTTCTATAGCCAGACTTCTCTAGTTCTATAGCCAGACTTCTATAGTTCTATAGCCAGACTTCTCTAGTTCTATAGCCAGGCTTCTCTAGTTCCATAGCCAGACTTCTCTAGTTCTAGACTTCTCTAGTTCTATAGACAAAGACTTCTCTAGTTCTATAGCCAAAAACTTCTCTTGTTCTATAGCCAAAGACTTCTCTAGTTCTATAGCCAAAGACTTCTCTAGTTCTATAGCCAAAGACTTCTCTAGTTCTATAGCCAAAGACTTCTCTAGTTCTATAGCCAGACTTCTCTAGTTCTAGACTTCTCTAGTTCTATAGCCAGACTTCTCTAGTTCTAGACTTCTCTAGTTCTATAGCCATACTTCTATAGTTCTATAGCCAGACTTCTATAGTTATATAGCCAGACTTCTATAGTTCTAGACTTCTCTAGTTCTATAGCCAGACTTCTCTAGTTCTATAGCCAGACTTCTATGGTTCTATAGCCAGACTTCTATGGTTCCATAGCCAGACTTATATAGTTCTATAGCCAGACTTCTATAGTTCTAGACTTTTATAGTTCTATAGCCAGACTTCACTAGTTATAGTCTTCTCTAGTTCTATAGCCAGACTTCAATAGTTCTAGTCTTCTCTAGTTCTATAGCCAGACTTCAATAGTTCTAGTCTTCTCTAGTTCTATAGCCAGACTTCTATAGTTCTAGACTTCTCTAGTTCTATAGCCAGACTTCTCTAGTTCTATAGCCAGACTTCTATAGTTCTAGACTTTTATAGTTCTATAGCCAGACTTCACTAGTTATAGTCTTCTCTAGTTCTATAGCCAGACTTCTCTAGTTCTAGTCTTCTCTAGTTCTATAGCCAGACTTCTCTAGTTCTAGTCTTCTCTAGTTCTATAGCCAGACTTCTCTAGTTCTAGTCTTCTCTAGTTCTATAGCCAGACTTCTCTAGTTCTAGTCTTCTCTAGTTCTATAGCCAGACTTCTCTAGTTCTAGTCTTCTCTAGTTCTATAGCCAGACTTCTATAGTTCTAGACTTTTATAGTTCTATAGCCAGACTTCACTAGTTATAGTCTTCTCTAGTTCTATAGCCAGACTTCAATAGTTCTAGTCTTCTCTAGTTCTATAGCCAGACTTCAATAGTTCTAGTCTTCTCTAGTTCTATAGCCAGACTTCTATAGTTCTAGACTTCTCTAGTTCTATAGCCAGACTTCTCTAGTTCTATAGCCAGACTTCTATAGTTCTAGACTTTTATAGTTCTATAGCCAGACTTCACTAGTTATAGTCTTCTCTAGTTCTATAGCCAGACTTCTCTAGTTCTAGTCTTCTCTAGTTCTATAGCCATACTTCTCTAGTTCTAGTCTTCTCTAGTTCTATAGCCAGACTTCTCTAGTTCTAGTCTTCTCTAGTTCTATAGCCAGACTTCTCTAGTTCTAGTCTTCTCTAGTTCTATAGCCAGACCTCTCTAGTTCTAGTCTTCTCTAGTTCTATAGCCAGACTTCTCTAGTTCTAGACTTCTCTAGTTCTATAGCCAGACTTCTCTAGTTCTAGTCTTCTCTAGTTCTAGTCTTCTCTAGTTCTATAGCCAGACTTCTCTAGTTCTATAGCCAGACTTCTCTAGTTCTAGTCTTCTCTAGTTCTAGTCTTCTCTAGTTCTATAGCCAGACTTCTCTAGTTCTATAGCCAGTCTTCTCTAGTTCTATAGCCAGACTTCTCTAGTTCTATAGCCAGACTTCTCTAGTTCTAGTCTTCTCTAGTTCTATAGCCAGACTTCTCTAGTTCTATAGCCAGTCTTCTCTAGTTCTATAGCCAGACTTCTCTAGTTCTAGTCTTCTCTAGTTCTATAGCCAGACTTCTCTAGTTCTAGTCTTCTCTAGTTCTATAGCCAGACTTCTCTAGTTCTAGTCTTCTCTAGTTCTCCATTTCCACTCTAAAGTGCAGTTCTTGTGATGCAGCGGTGTCACCTCTGGTAATAACCTAACCCTAACCCTAACCCTAACCCTAATAACCGAGTGGAGTTCAAAGCAACAGAGGCATCAAAGGAACTACTCTGCACTCGCTCCACTCTATCTCCACTCGCTCCACTCTATCTCCACTCGCTCCAATCTATCTCCACTCGCTCCACTCTATCTCCACTCTTTCTCCACTCTATCTCCACTCGCTCCACTCTATCTCCACTCGCTCCACTCTATCTCCACTCGCTCCACTCTATCTCCACTCTTTCTCCACTCTATCTCCACTCCCTCCACTCTATCTCCACTCTATCTCCACTCTATCTCCACTCTTTCTCCACTCTATCTCCACTCCCTCCACTCTATCTCCACTCTTTCTCCACTCTATCTCCACTCGCTCCACTCTATCTCCACTCGCTCCACTCTATCTCCACTCGCTCCACTCTATCTCCACTCTATCTCCACTCTATCTCCACTCTTTCTCCACTCTATCTCCACCTTGTCTTTTAAACGCTTCCATCGCTTTTAAAAGAGCCCAAAAATATATTTCAAAAGTTCAAGTGCGCCAAAGGCAACTAGCATTCTCCTTTCCCTCAGGGTTGACGCCGAAGTAGAGTCAGATTAGAGTCCTCTCTCACGGTTCACAGTCCTCCACACAGTCAGTGTCTTTATGTACAAAAACCAATAGGTCTGTTCTTTAACTATGAAAAACCAGACTGTCAGTTCTTAGCTGTAACATCGGAACAACAGTACCAGCGCGGTCAGAACCACAACAACATCCCTCCGGTTCTGGTTCCACGTCATTCTGGTTCCACCATTACTCAGCCTCAGGGGTTGGTCCTCGTCTTCCCCTCCCACGACCTCTGACCTCTGGCTGCTAGCTGAACACTGGACCAGGGGCATTTGGTACGAGGTTGCTCGTTTATCTGGCCGGTCGGGGCTGGTCCCGTCTGAGGGTCTCTGTCCGTTGTAGAGGAGTAGGTGTCCGTGGGCGTTCTGCTCCATCCGGAACAGCTCGTACTCTGTGTGGGGCAGGCGGATCCCCAACGCCACGCAGCCATTGGTCAGGGTGACGTCCTGTTCAACTCCGACCTCCCAGGAACCATGGGTGCCACATTCGTTACCTTTGAACACGTTGAGGAGGGACGTGATGGCCAGGTCCATGGGCATCACACGCATGTGATTCACTGGAGGGGGAAGGAGAGGGGCAGAGGACGAGATGATAAATGTAATCTGAAATACACCCTCCCTCTCATTCATCTCAACCACACGGCTCACAAATTCACATCTCAACAGAGTTGAAAATCAACCTTTGACCTTTACCTTTGAAGACAAACTCCGTGCCTCCCATAACTCGGCTTGAGTGCGTCCCTCGGCTGTACCTCCCTCTAGCGTAGATACTGAAGGAGGGGTGTTTGCAGATGGGGTCAGAGTAGTGGTAGTAGTGGCCCTCCCAGGTGTGGTTGTTGTCATGGAAGATGAAGTGACGGGTCAGGAAGAGGACCTCAGGACGGACCTCACAGCGCTGGCTCACCCATTGGCCAGTCAGCCCCACTGTCATGTCCGCCCGCGGCGCCAGGATGGGAGGGTGGAACTCATCCGACCGGTAGATGATACGACAGGGGACGCAGCCGGGGTCATGGTTCTGGAGGAGGACAGAAATGAATAAAAGAGTTGGAAGACTACATTTAAGGTATGAAAACATCTGACACACTTAGATTGTAGGCTGTAATGTCCCTTTAACACTGCAAAATCACTAAATAGGATTTGTTGAGTTTTTGTCTTGTCATTAAAGGTCTCTGTAGGAACATCAAGTATGATCAATGAGCTGTATTCCCTATCTATTTTATTCTCTCTATTAGACGGGATTACTAGACATGTCGAGCACATCTAATATGTACATTACTGTAATGTCAAATACCAATAGAATCGTTTAAGTACTGTAATTTAACGACTCTTGCTGTACTTTGGGTTATAAAGGAAAACTTTTTTTCTTCAGAAAGAATCAATCCGTTACGGAATCCAAGCAAAGTGGCAGTGTTTTCTCAGGGTCACATTATTTACTGAAACAGACATGGATGGACGGACAGAAGGAAAAAACTACTGCAGAGAGACAGCCCAGTCCTCCAGCTGGGTTTTACTGTAGAAATACAGCCCAGTCCTCCAGCTGGGTTTTACTGCAGAAACACAGCCCAGTCCTCCAGCTGGGTTTTACTGTAGAAATACAGCCCAGTCCTCCAGCTGGGTTTTACTGCAGAAATACAGCCCAGTCCTCCAGCTGGGTTTTACTGTAGAAATACAGCCCAGTCCTCCAGCTGGGTTTTACTGTAGAAATAAAGCCCAGTCCTCCAGCTGGGTTTTACTGTAGAAATACAGACCAGTCCTCCAGCTGGGTTTTACTGTAGAAATACAGCCCAGTCCTCCAGCTGGGTTTTACTGTAGAAATACGGCCCAGTCCTCCAGCTGGGTTTTACTGTAGAAATACAGCCCAGTCCTCCAGCTGGGTTTTACTGTAGAAATACAGCCCAGTCCTCCAGCTGGGTTTTACTGCAGAAATACAGCCCAGTCCTCAGGGTGTTGGGGGGGTACTGGAGGACCAGGGTGTTGGGGGGGGTACTGGAGGACCAGGGTGTTGGGGGGTACTGGAGGACCAGGGTGTTGGGGGGGTACTGGAGGACCAGGGTGTTGGGGGGGTACTGGAGGACCAGGGTGTTGGGGGGGGTACTGGAGGACCAGGGTGTTGGGGGGTACTGGAGGACCAGGGTGTTGGGGGGGTACTGGAGGACCAGGGTGTTGGGGGGGTACTGGAGGACCAGGGTGTTGGGGGGTACTGGAGGACCAGGGTGTTGGGGGGGTACTGGAGGACCAGGGTGTTGGGGGGGGTACTGGAGGACCAGGGTGTTGGGGGGTACTGGAGGACCAGGGTGTTGGGGGGTACTGGAGGACCAGGGTGTTGGGGGGGTACTGGAGGACCAGGGTGTTGGGGGGTACTGGAGGACCAGGGTGTTGGGGGGGGTACTGGAGGACCAGGGTGTTGGGGGGTACTGGAGGACCAGGGTGTTGGGGGGGTACTGGAGGACCAGGGTGTTGGGGGGGTACTGGAGGACCAGGGTGTTGGGGGGGGTACTGGAGGACCAGGGTGTTGGGGGGGTACTGGAGGACCAGGGTGTTGGGGGGGGTACTGGAGGACCAGGGTGTTGGGGGGTACTGGAGGACCAGGGTGTTGGGGGGTACTGGAGGACCAGGGTGTTGGGGGGGTACTGGAGGACCAGGGTGTTGGGGGGGGTACTGGAGGACCAGGGTGTTGGGGGGGTACTGGAGGACCAGGGTGTTGGGGGGGTACTGGAGGACCAGGGTGTTGGGGGGGGTACTGGAGGACCAGGGTGTTGGGGGGATACTGGAGGACCAGGGTGTTTGGAAACACTGCTGTACACTATGGTGTTTAATTTAGTTTAAACAATATTGAGTGCCACAACTCCACATATGGAACAAAATAAAAGCTCATGCTCATAACTTTATCTGGAGAATGGATGGAAAATACATAAATGGGTGTAAACTGTCTGCTGCCTCGCTCTTATTGCGTCACTGAGATCCACACAATAACCGCAGACTAACAGGCTGGCAGTGACAACACTCTGGACCTGTTACCAGCCCCAACTACAGTATATACCCACTGAACATTAACGGATCGGATAGTCGCCATGGCAATAACACATCCTGAAGAAGAAACCATTATGACATCACCGGATGGGTTGGCTAGCGAACTGATGACTGTGACTGGTGTTGGATAAGAGAAAAGATTATTGGTGATTGTAAGTTAACTTGTGGTTAACTGACTGAGCTGAGGGCATGTCTAAAGCTATTTTAAGTCCAATATATTATCTGGGCTTCCGCTCAGCTGGCTAACAAAGCCTTGTGGCACATACAAGATCCGGGGTTTCACTTCAATATACTATCATCCTCAGTGTACAAAGAGAGAAGGAAAGTCTGTATGTGTAGAGCTGGTTTACTTCCACATACTATCCACTAGTTATTGTATGTTTGTATTTATTATGGATCCCCATTAGTTCCTGTCAAGGCAGCAGCTACTCTTCCTGGGGGTTATTATGGATCCCCATTAGTTCCTGTCAAGGCAGCAGCTACTCTTCCTGGGATATATTATGGATCCCCATTAGTTCCTGCTTAGGCAGCAGCTACTCTTCCTGGGGTTTATTATGGATCCCCATTAGTTCCTGTCAAGGCAGCAGCTACTCTTCCTGGGGTTTATTATGGATTCCCATTAGTTCCTGTCAAGGCAGCAGCTACTCTTCCTGGGGTTTATTATGGATCCCCATTAGTTCCTGCCAAGGCAGCAGCTACTCTTCCTGGGGTTTATTATGGATCCCCATTAGTTACTGTCAAGGCAGCAGCTACTCTTCCTGGGGTTTATCATGGATCCCCATTAGTTCCTGTCAAGGCAGCAGCTACTCTTCCTGGGGTTTATTATGGATCCCCATTAGTTCCTGTCAAGGCAGCAGCTACTCTTCCTGGGGTTTATTATGGATCCCCATTAGTTCCTGCCAAGGCATCACCTACTCTTCCTGGGGTTTATTATAGATCCCCATTAGTTCCTGCCAAGGCAGCAGCTACTTTTCCTGGGGTTTATTATGGATCCCCATTAGTTCCTGCCAAGGCAGCAGCTTCTCTTTCTGGGGTTTATTATGGTTCCCCATTAGTTCCTGCTTAGGCAGCAGCTACTCTTCCTGGGGTTTATTATGGATCCCCATTAGTTCCTGCCAAGGCAGCAGCTACTCTTCCTGGGGTTTATTATGGATCCCCATTAGTTCCTGCCAAGGCAGCAGCTTCTATTTCTGGGGTTTATTATGGTTCCCCATTAGTTCCTGCTTAGGCAGCAGCTACTCTTGCTGGGGTTTATTATGGATCCCCATTAGTTCCTGTCAAGGCAGCAGCTACTCTTCCTGGGGTTTATTATGGATCCCCATTAGTTCCTGTCAAGGCAGCAGCTACTCTTCCTGGGGTTTATTATGGATCCCCATTAGTTCCTGCTTAGGCAGCAGCTACTCTTCCTGGGGTTTATCATGGATCCCCATTAGTTCCTGTCAAGGCAGCAACTACTCTTCCTGGGGTTTATTATGGATCCCCATTAGTTCCTGCCAAGGCAGCAGCTACTCTTCCTGGGGTTTATTATGGATCCCCATTAGTTACTGTCAAGGCAGCAGCTACTGTTCCTGGGGTTTATCATGGATCCCCATTAGTTCCTGTCAAGGCAGCAGCTACTCTTCCTGGGGTTTATTATGGATCCCCATTAGTTCCTGTCAAGGCAGCAGCTACTCTTCCTGGGGTTTATTATGGATCCCCATTAGTTCCTGTCAAGGCAGCAGCTACTCTTCCTGGGGTTTATTATGGATCCCCATTAGTTCCTGCCAAGGCATCACCTACTCTTCCTGGGGTTTATTATGGATCCCCATTAGTTCCTGCCAAGGCAGCAGCTACTCTTCCTGGGGTTTATTATGGATCCCCATTAGTTCCTGCCAAGGCAGCAGCTTATCTTTCTGGGGTTTATTATGGTTCCCCATTAGTTCCTGCTTAGGCAGCAGCTACTCTTCCTGGGATTTATTATGGATCCCCATTAGTTCCTGTCAAGGCAGCAGCTACTCTTCCTGGGGTTTATTATGGATCCCCATTAGTTCCTGTCAAGGCAGCAGCTACTCTTCCTGGGGTTTATTATGGATCCCCATTAGTTCCTGTCAAGGCAGCAGCTTCTCTTCATGGGGTTTATTATGGATCCCCATTAGTTCCTGTCAAGGCAGCAGCTACTCTTCCTGGGGGTTATTATGGATCCCCATTAGTTCCTGTCAAGGCAGCAGCTACTCTTCCTGGGGTTTATTATGGATCCCCATTAGTTCCTGTCAAGGCAGCAGCTACTCTTCCTGGGGTTTATTATGGATCCCCATTAGTTCCTGCCAAGGCAGCAGCTACTGTTCCTGGGGTTTATCATGGATCCCCATTAGTTCCTGTCAAGGCAGCAGCTACTCTTCCTGGGGTTTATTATGGATCCCCATTAGTTCCTGTCAAGGCAGCAGCTACTCTTCCTGGGGTTTATTATGGATCCCCAGTTAGTTTTTTGTCAAGGCAGCAGCTACTCTTCCTGGGGTTTATTATGGATCCCCATTAGTTCCTGCCAAGGCAGCAGCTACTCTTCCTGGGGTTTATTATGGATCCCCATTAGTTCCTGTCAAGGCAGCAGCTACTCTTCCTGGGGTTTATTATGGATCCCCATTAGCTACTGTCAAGGCAGCAGCTACTCTTCCTGGGGTTTGTTATGGATCCCCATTAGTTCCTGTCAAGGCAGCAGCTACTCTTCCTGGGGTTTATTATGGATCCCCATTAGTTCCTGTCAAGGCAGCAGCTACTCTTCCTGGGGTTTATTATGGATCCCCATTAGTTCCTGCCAAGGCAGCAGCTACTCTTCCTGGGGTTTATTATGGATCCCCATTAGTTACTGTCAAGGCAGCAGCTACTCTTCCTGGGGTTTATCATGGATCCCCATTAGTTCCTGTCAAGGCAGCAGCTACTCTTCCTGGCGTTTATTATGGATCCCCATTAGCTCCTGTCAAGGCAGCAGCTACTCTTCCTGGGGTTTATTATGGATCCCCATTAGTTCCTGTCAGGGCAGCAGCTACTCTTCCTGGGGTTTATTATGGATCCCCATTTAGTTCCTGTCAAGGCAGCAGCTACTCTTCCTGGGGTTTATTATGGATCCCCATTAGTTCCTGCCAAGGCAGCAGCTACTCTTCCTGGGGTTTATTATGGATCCCCATTAGTTCCTGTCAAGGCAGCAGCTACTCTTCCTGGGGGTTATTATGGATCCCCATTAGTTCCTGTCAAGGCAGCAGCTACTCTTCCTGGGGTTTATTATGGATCCCCATTAGTTCCTGTCAAGGCAGCAGCTACTCTTCCTGGGGTTTATTATGGATCCCCATTAGTTCCTGCCAAGGCAGCAGCTACTCTTCCTGGGGTTTATTATGGATCCCCATTAGTTACTGTCAAGGCAGCAGCTACTCTTCCTGGGGTTTATCATGGATCCCCATTAGTTCCTGTCAAGGCAGCAGCTACTCTTCCTGGCGTTTATTATGGATCCCCATTAGCTCCTGTCAAGGCAGCAGCTACTCTTCCTGGGGTTTATTATGGATCCCCATTAGTTCCTGTCAGGGCAGCAGCTACTCTTCCTGGGGTTTATTATGGATCCCCATTTAGTTCCTGTCAAGGCAGCAGCTACTCTTCCTGGGGTTTATTATGGATCCCCATTAGTTCCTGCCAAGGCAGCAGCTACTCTTCCTGGGGTTTATTATGGATCCCCATTAGTTCCTGTCAAGGCAGCAGCTACTCTTCCTGGGGGTTATTATGGATCCCCATTAGTTCCTGTCAAGGCAGCAGCTACTCTTCCTGGGGTTTATTATGGATCCCCATTAGTTCCTGTCAAGGCAGCAGCTACTCTTCCTGGGGTTTATTATGGATCCCCATTAGTTCCTGCCAAGGCAGCAGCTACTGTTCCTGGGGTTTATCATGGATCCCCATTAGTTCCTGTCAAGGCAGCAGCTACTCTTCCTGGGGTTTATTATGGATCCCCATTAGTTCCTGTCAAGGCAGCAGCTACTCTTCCTGGGGTTTATTATGGATCCCCATTTAGTTCCTGTCAAGGCAGCAGCTACTCTTCCTGGGGTTTATTATGGATCCCCATTAGTTCCTGCCAAGGCAGCAGCTACTCTTCCTGGGGTTTATTATGGATCCCCATTAGTTCCTGTCAAGGCAGCAGCTACTCTTCCTGGGGTTTATTATGGATCCCCATTAGCTACTGTCAAGGCAGCAGCTACTCTTCCTGGGGTTTGTTATGGATCCCCATTAGTTCCTGTCAAGGCAGCAGCTACTCTTCCTGGGGTTTATTATGGATCCCCATTAGTTCCTGTCAAGGCAGCAGCTACTCTTCCTGGGGTTTATTATGGATCCCCATTAGTTCCTGCCAAGGCAGCAGCTACTCTTCCTGGGGTTTATTATGGATCCCCATTAGTTACTGTCAAGGCAGCAGCTACTCTTCCTGGGGTTTATCATGGATCCCCATTAGTTCCTGTCAAGGCAGCAGCTACTCTTCCTGGCGTTTATTATGGATCCCCATTAGCTCCTGTCAAGGCAGCAGCTACTCTTCCTGGGGTTTATTATGGATCCCCATTAGTTCCTGTCAGGGCAGCAGCTACTCTTCCTGGGGTTTATTATGGATCCCCATTTAGTTCCTGTCAAGGCAGCAGCTACTCTTCCTGGGGTTTATTATGGATCCCCATTAGTTCCTGCCAAGGCAGCAGCTACTCTTCCTGGGGTTTATTATGGATCCCCATTAGTTCCTGTCAAGGCAGCAGCTACTCTTCCTGGGGTTTATTATGGATCCCCATTAGCTACTGTCAAGGCAGCAGCTACTCTTCCTGGGGTTTATTATGGATCCCCATTAGTTCCTGCCAAGGCAGCAGCTACTCTTCCTGGGGTTTATTATGGATCCCCATTAGTTACTGTCAAGGCAGCAGCTACTCTTCCTGGCGTTTATTATGGATCCCCATTAGCTCCTGTCAAGGCAGCAGCTACTCTTCCTGGGGTTTATTATGGATCCCCATTAGTTCCTGTCAAGGCAGCAGCTACTCTTCCTGGGGTTTATTATAAGACTTTATTTCAGGAATAGAAGGCAAACTATTGGACAAGGGAAATGTTTTTTGATGACCTCCAAGCTGCCTGTATTTGATTAGAGCTCATGGAAAATGGAAATGCTGCTAGTGTGCTTTGATTATGGTAGATAAGATATGCTGGACCTACTGCACGGAGAGAGAGAGAGAGAGAGAGAGAGAGAGAGAGACAGACAGAGAGAGAGACAGAGACAGAGAGAGAGAGAGAGAGAGAGAGAGAGAGACAGACAGAGAGAGAGACAGAGAGAGAGAGAGAGAGAGACAGACAGAGAGAGAGACAGAGAGAGAGAGAGAGAGAGAGAGAGAGAGAGAGAGAGAGAGAGAGACAGAGAGACAGAGAGAGAGAGAGAGAGACAGACAGAGAGAGAGACAGAGAGAGAGAGAGAGAGAGAGAGAGAGAGAGACAGACAGACAGACAGACAGACAGACAGACAGACAGACAGACAGACAGACAGACAGACAGACAGACAGACAGACAGACAGACAGACAGACAGACAGACAGACAGAGACAAACATACAGAGAGAAACATACAGGGGTATGCATGAAATCAGAGTCGGGATGTTCGGTCCGGAATCATTCATAAGGCTGCATGATTCCAAATTCTAGGAATGCCGCACGTTGATCACTACCAGAGACGGAAGGTTTCACATTCCAATTGAAACCCCTTTCTCCATATAGGGTACTTCTTTTCACCAAGGCCCATAGGCTTTTGGCCAAAAGTAGTGCACTATGTAGGCAATAATGTGTAATTTGGGACGTACCCAGGTTTCATGTCCCCCCCCCCCCTGTTTCTCTTCTCAACCGGCCCTGAGGTGCTTCCCTCTGCAGCACTGGTCGTTAGAGCAACACAACGTAGCTAGTCTTGTCATGGCTCCTCACCTTAACCACTCGTTTATGTCCCAAATGGCACCCTATTCCCTATATAGTGCACTACTTTTGACCAGGGCCCATAGGGTGCCCAGTCGCTGTTTGCATTACCAGTCCAGTGAAATGGAGCTGGGTCAGCGTGGTACAGATGTAATGGTTGTTTAGACAGGCCACTCCAGAGGATCTCAGGGTAATCTATTCGACGGAGCTGGTTTCACAGCATGACTATAAGGTTACATGGAGCAGGACAACCTCTGTTCAACTATAAACAGTTAAAATCACATCCTCATCAAGAGCACGATCAGGAATTAAAATGACTTGGGCCTTGATATGTAAAGAAGTGGAAAGCAACTGGACATGGTATCAGTATGCCATGGTATCAGTATGTCATGGTATCAGTGTGTCATGGTATCAGTATGTCATAGTATCAGTATGGTATCAGTATGTCATGGTATCAGTATGTCATGGTATCAGTGTGTCATGGAATCAGTATGGCATGGTATCAGTGTGTCATGGTATCAGTATGTCATAGTATCAGTATGGTATCAGTATGTCATGGTATCAGTATGTCATGGTATCAGTGTGTCATGGTATCAGTATGTCATGGTATCAGTGTGTCATGGTATCAGTATGTCATGGTATCAGTATGGTATCAGTAAGTCATGGTATCAGTAAGTCATGGTATCAGTAAGTCATAGTATCAGTATGTCATTGTATCAGTATGGTATCAGTATGTCATGGTATCAGTATGTCATAGTATCAGTATATCATGGTATCAGTATGGTACCAGTATGTCATGGTATCAGTATGGTATCAGTATGTCATGGTATCAGTATGTCATGGTATCAGTATGGTATCAGTGTCATGGTATCAGTATGTCATGGTATCAGTATGTCATAGTATCAGTATGGTATCAGTATGTCATGGTATCAGTATGTCATGGTATCAGTATGTCATGGTATCAGTATGTCATAGTATCAGTATGGTATCAGTATGTCATAGTATCAGTATGTGATGGTATCAGTATGTCATAGTATCAGTATAGTATCAGTATGTCATAGTATCAGTATGGTATCAGTATGTCATGGTATCAGTATGCTATCAGTATGCCATGGTAACAGTATGTCATGGTATCAGTGTGTCATGGAATCAGTATGTCATGGTATCAGTATGATATCAGTATGGTATCAGTATGTCATGGTATCAGTATGCTATCAGTATGTCATGGTATCAGTACGTCATAGTATCAGTATGGTATCAGTATGGTATCAGTATGTCATGGTATCAGTATGTCATAGTATCAGTATGATATCAGTATGTCATAGTATCAGTATGTCATGGTATCAGTATGTCATAGTATCAGTATGATATCAGTATGTCATAGTATCAGTATGCTATCAGTATGTCATGGTATCAGTATGTCATAGTATCTGTATGATATCAGTATGTCATAGTATCAGTATGGTATCAGTATGTCATGGTATCAGTATGTCATAGTATCAGTATGGTATCAGTATGTCATAGTATCAGTATGTCATAGTATCAGTATGTCATAGTATCAGTATGTCATGGTATCAGTATGTCATAGTATCAGTATGATATCAGTATGTCATAGTATCAGTATGATATCAGTATGTCATAGTATCAGTATGCTATCAGTATGTCATGGTATCAGTATGTCATAGTATCAGTATGGTATCAGTATGTCATAGTATCAGTATGTCATAGTATCAGTATGTCATGGTATCAGTATGTCATAGTATCAGTATGATATCAGTATGTCATGGTATCAGTATGTCATAGTATCAGTATGTCATAGTATCAGTATGTTATGGTATCAGTATGGTATCAGTATGTCATGGTATCAGTGTGTCATGGTATCAGTATGTCAAAGTATCAGTATGTCATGGTATCAGTATGTCATAGTATCTGTATGATATCAGTGTGTCATAGTATCAGTATGGTATCAGTATGTCATAGTATCAGTATGTCATAGTATCAGTATGTCATGGTATCAGTATGTCATAGTATCTGTATGATATCAGTATGTCATAGTATCAGTATGCTATCAGTATGTTATGGTATCAGTATGTCATAGTATCAGTATGGTATCAGTATGTCATAGTATCAGTATGTTATGGTATCAGTATGGTATCAGTATGTCATGGTCTGGGAGGCAGTAAGTACACAGACAACACCAGGAACAGTCTTCAACCTAACGTCTTAAATCTGTACAACCTTCAGCCCCACTAGCATACAGAGCAGCACACTGACCTTGGCACTCTGTAGCGCGGCCTGGTAACTAGAGGGTCTATAGTACATCCTCTGGGCTACCTCAGTGTGGATGTCTCCCAGGAACAGCTCTTCAACCATGTGGTCCAAGTTATGATGAGGGTACTGTTTCTCCACACGCAGCAGCTGCAGGAGGAGAAGAATGATTCATAGACATATAGATATAGATAGATATATAGATATAGACAGATAGATATAGATAGATATATAGATATAGACATATAGATATAGATAGACATATAGATATAGATATATAGATATAGATAGACATATAGATATAGATAGATATATAGATATATAGATATAGATAGATATATAGATATAGACATATAGATATAGATAGATATATAGATATAGATATATAGATATAGATAGATATATAGATATAGACATATAGATATAGATAGATATATAGATATAGACATATAGATATAGATAGATATATAGATATAGATAGATATATAGATATAGACATAGAAGAAGAATGATTCATAGACATATAATTCAAAACGTGTTTTATTCTGTGGTCCAACGTACACTCATGTCTAACAGAAAGCCACACTGCAACTCTCCCATGGTCAGTATCTAGAGGTTAAGAGCCTCTGTTCAAAGGGTTACTAGTGGATATTGATGCCAGCGCAACCCTGTGGTTGCCAGTCCCATTGCATATTTTTTTTTCTAGTCGGGAATGAGATTCGAACCGTCGACCCTCTGGTTACTAGTCCTCCTCACTAACCTGTAGCTCGTGTATGGAGAGGTTGATCTCTCTGGAACAGTCACAGCCCTCCTCGTTCCACAGCTCGTAGCTGACGTTGGGTTCCCAGGGTGCTTTGATCCTCACGGTGCCCGGACAGCTCTGGTTTAACCTCTGGCTCAGGTCCCTGGCCACGGCCGCGCTGTGACACACCACCTGGGTAGTGGGATGAACACACACTGACTGACCAGGGCTTTAATTAACACACTGACTGACCAGGGCTTTAATTAACACACTGACTGACCTGGGCTTTAATTAGCACTCTGACTGACCAGGGCTTTAATTGACACACTGACTGACCTGGGCTTAAATTAGCACACTGACTGACCAGGGCTTTAACACACTGACTGACCAGGGCTTTAATCAACACACTGACTGACCAGGGCTTTAATTAACACACTGACTGACCAGGGCTTTAACACACTGACTGACCAGGGCTTTAATTAACACACTGACTGACCAGGGCTTTAATTAACACACTGACTGACCTGGGCTTTAATTAGCACTCTGACTGACCAGGGCTTTAATTGACACACTGACTGACCTGGGCTTAAATTAGCACACTGACTGACCAGGGCTTTAACACACTGACTGACCAGGGCTTTAATCAACACACTGACTGACCAGGGCTTTAATTAACACACTGACTGACCAGGGCTTTAACACACTGACTGACCAGGGCTTTAATTAACACACTGACTGACCAGGGCTTTAATTAACACACTGACTGACCAGGGCTTTAATTAACACTGACTGACCAGGGCTTTAACACACTGACTGACCAGGGCTTTAACACACTGACTGACCAGGGCTTTAACACACTGACTGACAAGGGTTTTAACACACTGACTGACCAGGGCTTTAACACACTGACTGACCAGGGCTTTAATTAACACACTGACTGACCAGGGCTTTAATTAACACACTGACTGACATGGGCTTTAACACACTGACTGACCAGGGCTTTAATTAACACACTGACTGACCTGGGCTTTAACACACTGACTGACCTGGGCTTTAACACACTGACTGACCAGGGCTTTAACAAACTGACTGGCCAGGGCTTTAAGACACTGACTGACCAGGGCTTTAACACACTGACTGACCAGGGCTTTAATTAACACACTGACTGACCAGGGCTTTAATTAACACACTGACTGACCAGGGCTTTAATTAACACACTGACTGACCAGGGCTTTAATTAACACTGACTGACCAGGGCTTTAACACACTGACTGACCAGGGCTTTAACACACTGACTGACCAGGGCTTTAACACACTGACTGACAAGGGTTTTAACACACTGACTGACCAGGGCTTTAACACACTGACTGACCAGGGCTTTAATTAACACACTGACTGACCAGGGCTTTAATTAACACACTGACTGACATGGGCTTTAACACACTGACTGACCAGGGCTTTAATTAACACACTGACTGACCTGGGCTTTAACACACTGACTGACCTGGGCTTTAACACACTGACTGACCAGGGCTTTAACAAACTGACTGGCCAGGGCTTTAAGACACTGACTGACCAGGGCTTTAACACACTAGTAAATTAATCTAGTTGAGCAAGGAGTTTTACTGTTGTCACACACACACTCACACACACACTAAAACAACCCCTACCTGTGTGTGGTGAAGCTGGTAGTCAGCCTCTGTTCCTCCTCTGATGATCCAGGAGGCCTGTCTGAGCCTCAGCCGTCCCTGGACCACCAGGGTGTAGGTGGGGCTGGTGCAGTGGTTGTCCCTGTAGTAGAACTGGTTGGCCTGGAATGTGTTGTTCGGGAAGAACCGGTACGACCGCGTCAGGAACTCTGGGCCAGGACGTACCTCACAGCTGGCAGACGGAGAGAGAGAGGTGGATGGGGAGATGAGTTAGAGAGGTGGATGGGGGAGAGGACTTAGAGAGAGGTGGATGGGGGAGAGGAATTAGAGTGAGGTGGATGGGGAGAGGACTTAGAGAGAGGTAGATAGAGAGGACTTAGAAAGAGGTAGATAGAGGACTTAGAAAGAGATGGATGGGAGAGGACTTAGAGAGAGGTGGATGGGGAGAGGAATTAGAGAGAGGTGGATGGGGAGAGGACTTAGAGAGAGGTGGATGGGGAGAGGACTTGGAGAGAGATGGATGGGGAGAGGACTTAGAGAGAGGTGGATGGGGAGAGGACTTAGAGAAAAGTGGATGGGGAGAGGACTTAGAGAGAGGTGGACGGGGAGAGGAGTTTGATTTCCCTAAAAACGTCAAGAACAATGTGCTTGGCTACAACGTGCCTTTAATTGAGTCCCGGCCCCAGTGTCACTCTGTTGCGATGAGGTTAGGATCGGAGCTAGGGTTAGTTTTACCTGGTAGAGACCCAGTGACCCTCTATGTTGGGGGGCATCTGGACGGTGATCCGGGCCCCGTGGTGGAGATGTTTCAACTTGTGATGACACTGGGAGTGTTTCGCAGGACGACCGAACATCTTCTCCAGGGACAGCAGGCGGTTGGAGCGGCCCTCTGAGTAGTTGTGGGACGACCCCTCACCCAAACCTAAGAGAGACAACAGTTAAAGTAATTGTCCAATGAAAATCTCACTTTTTATAGTTCATATTCAGTTAACTTACACCCAAATAATACTGTGTCCAAAGCATATATTTGAGAAGAAAAAAACACTTTAAAACCCCACCTCAAACTCGTATCTCAAAC
Organism: Oncorhynchus mykiss; assembly: GCF_013265735.2. Lineage (NCBI taxonomy): Eukaryota > Metazoa > Chordata > Actinopteri > Salmoniformes > Salmonidae > Oncorhynchus > Oncorhynchus mykiss. The sequence continues at coordinate 87,760,498 of NC_048572.1, read as the reverse complement.
AGACTGTTGTAAAAATGCTTGCTATTTCCTCATAGAACAGGATGTCATGTTGGCTCATTGAGCTGACCAATCAGCCGTTACTTGTCATTAATATTATCGATGACCGGTGTCATGATGTTGGCCTGTGGGTAAGGTTTATGACCCCCCCCCCATAAATACCTTTCTCCCCTACGCCTCTCTCTTGACTCTACTGAAGGACTCTTGAAGAGCCTTTGTTAAACATAGAGAGTCAGGGAACATCAAAAGATGGGGGGAAGGAACCATATTTTGGTAATAGAACCAGTTGAAAATATGCGTTGGTACTTAATGAATATGATGTCAGTTCGGTTGTCATCTGAGACATTATGACTGATGACAGGACGACATAAACTGTATCTGGGAAAGTCTACACATTCTAGTTATCAGATTCACATGGAATTGTTGTGCAATTTAAATGTATAAATATGAAACTATTTGTGAAAAGATTCAATGTAATTTTAGCTTCCAAGTGAGAGAATTGGGTTTTCATAAGGTTAGAGCTCTGCTCAATCAGTGGCCCGCCCCTGTGAAGAGACATAGGTTATAAACTATGAAACACACCCTTCTCTCCCTCCACTATATAAGCCCTTGACGAAAATGTAACCTCCGGTTCCGAGGACGTGAGGACGACGGTCCCACGTTGAAAAGGACTAACATGTCAACTACAGAACGAAGCCAACCTCAGCGTAAGCTTTGGTTGTGAATGGTATGAACTTTGAACTCTTATTCACTGCAGAAGTGATACCTCCTAGCCGTTGAGTTAGCAACGGCCGCTGTAAACGTGGGCTAGGAAAGGACGAACGACGGATCCAGTCTAACACACAACGACGATACTACAACGTATCCAATTTACCACCAGAGACATTCTTCCGAGGACAGGAAGATCTCTGTTGGGCAACACGGCCTTCCATCTACAACCAACCTAACCATTCTGTTGTTGGGGTACGCCCACACCATTCTGTTGTTGGGGTACGACCCACACCATTCCATTCTGTTGTTGGGGTACGACCCACACCATTCCATTCTGTTGTTGGGGTACGCCCACACCATTCTGTTGTTGGGGTACGACCCACACCATTCTGTTGTTGGGGTACGACCCACACCATTCTGTTGTTGGGGTACGCCCCACACCATTCTGTTGTTGGGGTACGCCCCACACCATTCTGTTGTTGGGGTACGCCCCACACCATTCTGTTGTTGGGGTACGTTCACACCATTCTGTTGTTGGGGTACGTTCACACCATTCTGTTCTTGGGGTACGTTCACACCATTCTGTTGTTGGGGTACGACCCACACCATTCTGTTGTTGGGGTACGACCCACACCATTCTGTTGTTGGGGTACGCCCCACACCATTCTGTTGTTGGGGTACGACCCACACCATTCTGTTGTTGGGGTACGCCCCACACCATTCTGTTGTTGGGGTACGCCCCACACCATTCTGTTGTTGGGGTACGTTCACACCATTCTGTTGTTGGGGTACGACCCACACCATTCTGTTGTTGGGGTACGCCCCACACCATTCTGTTGTTGGGGTACGCCCCACACCATTCTGTTGTTGGGGTACGCCCCACACCATTCTGTTCTTGGGGTACGACCCACACCATTCAAACAAAGAAAATGCTGCTTTTAACATTCTTCATTACCATTTTCATTAAGCCGAATCTCTTTTGAAGTGATACAAAGTTTAATGTAGTCAATTTAACCCTTGTCATCGTCAGGGATTAAACATCTAGTCAATTTAACCCTTGTCATCATCAGGGATTAAACATCAATTTAACCCGTGTCATCGTCAGGGATTAAACATCAATTTAACCCTTGCATCACTATGAGATTGGTTAATAACTTTAGTCAGTCTGTCACACCTGGGAAAGGTTTCCTCACGGAGTAAAGGGCTAGATTCAATCCGTACGTGGAAGATCCGCCCTCAGTGTGATTGAAATTTTAAAGGCAATGTTCACGGTGAGCGCTGCACATGTCGGCTCACCGGGAAACCGCATTCCTGGATGGAGGAGAGGTGAACTATTGAGCCTGTTTGTTTCAGTTGAGTCTCACGGACATTAACACGACTGTTAAAACACAACGACAACACACACAGCATCTCTTTGGTGTCGGTCTGTATCAAGACCAACTGTCTGTTGGTTGTTTACCAGCTTCTTTTTAAAAAATTTTTTAAATACATCTCCCACAATCCTGGGGACAAACGTTGAATTTCACCTTGGAATCTGGAGTGACTTGGCGTGTGTTTAGTAGATATGAATACCGGAGTGATACTAAGCATAACGCTGTCAGTGTGGTCACACACACACACACACACACACACACACACACAGGGGCCGTGTCAAGGAGATCACTTTGCACTTCACAGATCTCTTCTCTCCGCCAGCGAATGTATCTCTGTCTGTCTGTCTGGTGTGCACCAGCAGCCCATTCACGTCACCCCAAAGCTTCACGCTTTAATGTCATGTGCACAAATACAAATAAATACCTTTCTTGCAATCTCTAAAACCAACAATACAGTAATCAATAATAATGAAGGGACGGCAGGGTAGCCTAGTGGTTAGAGCGTTTGACTAGTAACCGAAAGGTTGCAAGTTCAAATCCCCTAGCTGACAAGATACAAATCTGTCATTCTGCCAACTGTTCCTAGGCCGTCATTGTAAAGAAGAATTTGCTCTGACTTGAAAAAACACAAGGTAGAACAGGAGAAATTAAAATAAGAAGGACACAATAAGTGTGTGAGCGTTTATGCCTCCTCCTTTCAGAGGAACGGCCCTGAACAGAATTGTGTTCGGACTTGGGATACCAGAAAACACCGGGCGGTGTGTGTCTGAGTTAGTCTGGAGAGATGTGTTACATTCGTAAAGTATTCAGACCCGATTACATTTTACACATTTTATGTTACAGCCTTATTCTAAAATTGATTGAATTGTTTTTTTCCCCTCATCAATCTACACAGAATACCCTGTAATGACATCACAATACCCCGTAATGACATCATCACAATACCCCGTAATGACATCACAATACCCTGTAATGACATCACAATACCCCGTAATGACATCACAATACCCCGTAATGACATCACAATACCCCGTAATGACATCACAATACCCCGTAATGGCATCACAATACCCCGTAATGACGTCACAATAAATCAAATCAAATCAAATGTATTTATATAGCCCTTCGTACATCAGCTGATATCTCAAAGTGCTGTACAGAAACCCAGCCTAAAACCCCAAACAGCAAGCAATGCAGGTGTAGAAGCAATACCCCGTAATGACGTCACAATACCCCGTAATGACGTCACAATACCCCGTAATGATGTCACAATACCCCGTAATGACATCACAATACCCCATAATGACATCACAATATCCCATAATGACATCACAATACCCCGTAATGACATCACAATACCCCGTAATGACATCACAATACCCCATAATGACAAAGCAAAAACAGGTTTTTAGAATTTTGGGCTAATTTATTCATAATAATAAAACATATCACATTTACATAAATATTCAGACCCTTTACTCAGTACTTTGTTGAAGCACCTTTGGCAGCGATTACAGCCTTGAGTCTTCTTGGGTACAACGCTACAAACTTGGTACACTTGTATTTGAGGATTTTCTCCCATTCTTCTCTGCAGATCCTCTCAAGCTCTGTCAGGTTGTATGAGGAGCATCGCTGCACAGCTATTTTCAGGTCTCTCCAGAGATGTTTGATTGGGTTCAAGACCGGGCTCCTGCTGGGCCACTCAAGAACATTCAGAGACTTGTCCCGAAGCCACTCTTGCGTTGTCTTGGCTGTGTGCTTAGGGTCATTGTCCTGTTGGAAGGATAACCTTCGCCCTAGTCTGAGGTCCTGAGAGCTCTGGAGCAGGATTTCATCAAGGATCTCTCTGTACTTCGCTCCGTTCATCTTTCCCTCGATCCTGACTAGTCTCCCAGTCCCTGCCGCTGAAAAACATCCTCATAGCATGATGCTGCCACCACCATGCTTCACCGTAGGGATGGTGCCAGGTTTCCTCCAGACATGATGCTCGGCATTCAGGCCAAAGAGTTGAATCTTGGTTTCATCAGACCAGAGAATCTTGTTTCTCATGGTCTGAGTCCTTTAGGTGCCTTTGGCAAACTCCAAGCAGGTTGTCATGTGCCTTTTACTGAGGAGTGGCTTCCATCTCGCCACTCTACCATAAAGGCCTGATTGGTGGTGGTTCCAAACTTCTTCGATTTAAGAATGATGGAGGCCACTGTGTTCTTGGGGACCTTCAATGCTGCAGACATTTTTTGGTACCCTTCCCCAGATCTGTGCCTCGACACAATCTTGTCTCTGAGCTCTACGGACAATTCCTTTGATATCGTCGCTTGGTTTTTGCGCTGACATGCACTGTCAACTGTGGGACGTTATATAGACAGGTGTGTGCCTTTTCCAAATCATGTCCAATCAATTGAATTTACCACAGGTGGACTCCAATCAACTTGTAGAAACATCTCAAGGATGATCAATGGGAAACAGGATGCACCTGAGTTGAATTTCAAGTCTCATCGCAAAAGGGTCTGAATACCTAAGTAAATGTGATAGGTCAGCGTTTTTATTTTAATAAATGTACAAACATTTCTTAAAAAAACTGTTTTCGCTTTGTCATTATTGGGATAGTGTGTACATATTGCTGTGTTAAAAAAATAAAATTAAACTTTTTTTTTTTTAGAATAAGGCTGTAAAGTAACAACATGTGGAATAAGTAAAGGGGTCTGAATACTTTCCGAAGGCTGTGTGTGTGTGTGTGTGTGTGTGTGTGTGTGTGTGTGTGTGTGTGTGTGTGTGTGTGTGTGTGTGTGTGTGTGCGTATGTAAACACTTTCTCATCCAGAAATCCGTTAGTCGGAATTACTGCATGTTGAAACACAGCTTTACTGGCATGTGAATGAATGCGAGGTGAACTGTTAAGGTCTACAGTACAAACGCCTGACACACATATGTACACACACACACACACACACACACACACACACACACCTCCATCAAATATTCAGATAAGGTATTCAATGGGGTTTCCTCTCAATGACAAGAGGATGGAAACACAGGGCTCAGGAGACCATCAGATTCTGAGGTAAAACAGACATCCTTCTACTACAGCCAAACCTGGGAGGAACAACCTTATCGTACGTACGCACGCGCACACACACACACACACACACACCACACAGACGCACACACACACACCACACAGACACACGCTACAGCCAAACCTGGGAGGAACAACCTTATCGTACGCACACACGCGCACATACACACACACACCACACAGACGCACACACACACACCACACAGACACACGCTACAGCCAAACCTGGGAGGAACAACCTTATCGTACGTACGCACGCGCACACACACACACACACCACACAGACACACGCTGGGAGGATGGAGTCCTATGAATCAGGTATGGTGGATTACAGATTACAGTACAGCTGATCTGGAGAAGGAGGAAACCGCTCTGGTCTGGCCTTGGTCGAAGGTAGTGCACTATGTAGGGAATAGGCTGCCATTGGGGACACATCCCTTATCTGGAGAAGGAGAAATCTGCTGGGATGTTATACAAATAGAGATTGAATCAGAGGAACACTTTCCTAGGATGGGGACCTACTGTAGAATGGGGATCTACTGTAGAATGGGGACCTACTGTAGAATGGGGACCTACTGTAGAATGGGGACCACTGTAGAAGGGGGACGTACTATAGAATGGGGACCTACTGTAGAATGGGGACTTCCGTAGAATGGGGATTACTGTAAAATGGGGACCTACTGTAGAATGGGACGTTTGTGGAATGGGATCTACTGTAGAATGGGGATTACTGTAGAATGGGGACCTACTGTAGAATGGGGACTACTGTAGAATAGAAAACACTCTGGATAGAAAACACTCTGAAGTTTCTAAAACTGTTTGAATGATGTCTGTGAGTATAACATAACTCATATGGCAGGCGAAAACCTGAGAAAAATCCAACCAGGAAGTGGGAAATTTGCCTTTCTAGGGTTTTAGCCTTTCTAGAGAGTTTTTCCTAGCCACCGTGCTTCTACACCTGTATTGCTTGCTGTTTGGGGTTTTAGGCTGGGTTTCTGTACAGCACTTTGAGATATCAGCTGATGTACGAAGGGCTATATAAATACATTTGATTTGATGTCATTTGAAATCCTTTAGTTTAGTTACGTGCACTGCCGTGAGCACGAACTCTGTTCCTTTTCATTTCTAAAGACAAAGAAATTGTCCGGTTGAAACATTATTGAAGATTCATGATAAAAACATCCTAAAGATTGATTCTATACATTGTTTGACATGATTCTATGAACTGTAATATAACTTTCTTTTTTCGTCTGGTCCTAGTGCTCCTAGTGCTCCTAGTTGTGCATTTGGATTACTGGACTAAACGTGCAAACGAAAAGGAGGTATTTGGACATAAATGATGGACTTTATCGAACAAAACAAACATTTACTGTGGAACTGGGATTCCTGGGAGTGCATTCTGATGAAGATCATCAAAGGTAAGTGAATATTTATAATGCTATTTCTGACTTTTGTTGACTCCACAACTTGGCGGGTATCTGTATGGTGGCTGAGCGTTGTACTCAGATTATCGCATGGTTTGCTTTTGCCGTAAAGCTTTTTTTTAAAATCTGACACAGCGGTTGCATTAACTTCCTACGGCTGAAATCCCGTTATTAACGGGATCGATTTTAAATCAGCCAGTGAAAGTGCAGGGTCCCAAATTCAAACAGTAATCTCATAATTAAAATTCCTCAAACATACAAGTGTTATACACCATTTTAAAGATAAACTTGTTGTTAATCCCACCATAGTGTCCGATCTCAAAAAAGCTTTACGACGAAAGTATACTATGTGATTATGTTAGGTCAGCGCCTAGTCACAAAAAAACTGCCATTTTCCAGCCAAAGAGATGAGTCACAAAAAAGCAGAAATAGAGATAAAAGTAATCACTAACCTTTGATGATCTTCATCAAATGGCACTCATAGGACTTCATGTTACACAATACATGTATGTTTTGTTCGATAAAGTTCATATTTATATCCAAAAATCTCAGTTTACATTGGCAGTTTACATTTGCCTCCAAAACATCCAGTGATTTTGCAGAGCCACATTAATTTACAGGAATACTCATCATAAACGTTGATAAAAGATACAAGTGTATAGAATTAAAGCTATACTTCTCCTTAAACAGAAGGAAACGGAACGAAACTGGGATAAACATACCTGAATTTGTCCAATAGAAACTCTTGTTTGCAACTGTTGGACTAATGATTACACCCTAGATCAGCTAGATTCAGGCAAGATTGTGCAAGGTGGTATTGAATGTGATAACAAGGTGAGACAAGGATAACTTATTTGTATTGCTTTTAATCTTTTTAAATTCATTTATCTTATTAACACTTTGTTCTAGCTAGCTATTTGTGTAGGTAGCTATCAAGTAAACCCAATGATCAAAAAGTCAAAAACAACCGCTATGCGGAGGTTGGCTAAAGCAGAGCTGATTGAAGAGCCCGAATGTCTCACCTTGATGACAGCAACCTAACGTTTGGGGGGGGGGGGGGTGGGGTGGGTGGGGCGGTCCGGGGGGGGGGGGGGGGGTGTATCTCACAAGTCTTTCAATCATCTGCAAGTGAATTGCGCTTTTCAGATTACTTCAGATCAGAGTGTAAACATTTGTTGATGTTCTTTGCTAGTTAGCGAGTTATTAGCCCAGTTATAGATAAGTATAGGTCCGAAATGGGGAGTTATTGCTGCCTACAAGAGCACAAAACGTGTAGACTACTTTTCAAACTGCATTTGAAAAGCCAGTTAGGTAAACAGCTTATGTTAATTTAATAAAAGGGGCAGTGTTGTATTTTGAGACAGGCTTGAACATGTAAATAAGTCAACATTGTCTAATTCTCTGTTAATTAATTTCATTTTGTCAAGTGGTTTCATGCATCATTTCTTGCATCAAACACTTTCACACCAAGGGGGAAAAACACTTTCACACCAAGGGAGGGAACACTTTCACACCAAGGGGGGGAACACTTTCACACCAAGGGGGAAACACTTTCACACCAAGGGAGAAACACTTTCACACCAAGGGGGAAACACTTTCACACCAAGGGAGGAAAACACATTCACACCAAGGGGGGAACACATTCACACCAAGGGGGAAACACTTTCACACCAAGGGAGGAAAACACTTTCACACCAAGGGAGGAAAACACTTTCACACCAAGGGAGGAAAACACTTTCACACCAAGGGAGGAAAACACTTTCACACCAAGGGAGGAAAACACTTTCACACCAAGGGAGGAAAACACTTTCACACCAAGGGAGGAAAACACTTTCACACCAAGGGAGGAAAACACTTTCACACCAAGGGGGAAACACTTTCACACCAAGGGAGGAAAACACTTTCACACCAAGGGGGAAACACTTTCACACCAAGGGAGGAAAACACTTTCACACCAAGGGGGAAACACTTTCACACCAAGGGAGGAAAACACTTTCACACCAAGGGGGAAACACTTTCACACCAAGGGAGGAAAACACTTTCACACCAAGGGGGAAACACTTTCACACCAAGGGGGAAACACATTCACACCAAGGGAGGAAAACACTTTCACACCAAGGGAGGAAAACACTTTCAAATATATAGATATAAAATATATATTTTGATCAAAACTACACATAATTACAGCAATCTCACCAATGTCCATATTTGTCCTCCTCAGAATGATGTTAGCACTGTATCTGTGTGTGTGGGGGGGGGGGGGGGGGGGGGGGGGGTTCAAGGTTCATGTTTCTTTCATGTAGAAGTCCATAACCCTTCCTTCATTAGTCCTATATCTAAAGCCACTGCTATCCGAGGCCGAATGGCAGGCTCTTTCCTCTTCCTCCTCCTCCTCTACCAATCATTTCCCATTGGTTTCTATCTAAATCAAAGAGAACCACAGAGCTCCTAGCAGAGATCCAAACCACAGTGAACATTTCCAATTGGCCCACGTAGTTTGGCCCAGCACCACCATTGAGCTAACACAACTGGGACCCCTGCCTGGCTGGGCTGGAGCTGGAGGACTCCACATCTGTTGTGAACGTTGGCTTTGAGAACTCCTCCTCCGACATCATCATATATCTAAGACGACGTCGGTTTATATTCTAACCAAATGGATAATGAAGTACCTTGGATTGGACCCTACCTGGCAAACCGCTCCTACCAGGTGACGCGGAGAGGATCTGTGTCTGCTCCTCGTACTCTCGCTACTGGTGTCCCCCAAGGGCTCGGTTCTAAGCCCTCTACTCTCTCTACACCAAGTCACTCAGCTCTGTCATATCCTCACATGGTCTCTCCTATCACTGCTATGAGGATGGATCTCTCCTCTACTGTCTCTACACCAAGTCACTCTGCTCCGTCATATCCTCACATGGTCTCTCCTCTACTCTCTCTACACCAAGTTACTCAGCTCCGTCATATCCTCACATGGTCTCTCCTCTACTCTCTATAGACCAAGTCACTCAGCTCCGTCATATCCTCACATGGTCTCTCCTCTTCTCTCTATAGACCAAGTCACTCAGCTCTGTCATATCCTCACATGGTCTCTCCTCTCCTCTCTACACCAAGTTACTCAGCTCTGTCATATCCTCACATGATATCTCTTATCACTGCTATGAGGATGGACCTCTCCTCTCCTCTCTACACCAAGTCACTCAGCTCTGTCATATCCTCACATGGTCTCTCCTCTACTCTCTATAGACCAAGTCACTCAGCTCCGTCATATCCTCACATGGTCTCTCCTCTACTCTCTATAGACCATGTCACTCAGCTCCGTCATATCCTCACATGGTCTCTCCTCTTCTCTCTATAGACCAAGTCACTCAGCTCCGTCATATCCTCACATGGTCTCTCCTCTTCTCTCTATAGACCAAGTCACTCAGCTCCGTCATATCCTCACATGGTCTCTCGTATTATTACTATGAGGATGAAACTCAGCTACTTCCCCCCCCCCCCCCCCCCCCCCCCCCCCCCCCGTTCTGACACCCAGGTGGCGACACGCATCTCTACGTGCCCGGCAGATATCTCAGGTTGGATGTCGGCCCACCACCTCAAGCTCAACCTGGACAAGATGGAGCTGCTCTTCCTCCCGGGGAAGGCCTGCCCCGCTTAAAGACCTCATCACGGTTGACAACTCCACAGTGTCGCCCTCCCAGAGTGCAAAGAACCTCGGCGTGACCCTGGACAACACCCTGTCGTTCTCTGCAAACACCGTTCCTGCAGGTTAACGCTCTACAACAGCCGTAGAGTACGACCCTACCTCACACAGGAAGCAGCGCAGGTCCTAATCCAGGCACTTGTCATCTCCCGTCTGTTGGCTGGGCTCCCTGCTTCTGCCATCAAACCCCTTCAACTTATCCAGAACACTGCAACCCGCCTGGTGTTCAAACATTCCCAAGTTCTCTCATGTCACCCCGCTTCTCCTCACACTACACTGGCTTCTAGTCGAAGCTCACGTCCACTGCAAACAGTATCTTAAATAATCCTCCTCACCTCGGTCTGACAGCCTGGTTTTAAAGCCTACACTGATCCAGTCTGACAGCCTGGTTTTACAGTCTACACTGATCCGGTCTGACAGCCTGGTTTTACAGCCTACACTGATCCAGTCTGACAGCCTGGTTTTACAGTCTACACTGATTCGGTCTGACAGCCTGGTTTTACAGTCTACACTGATCCGGTCTGACAGCCTGGTTTTACAGCCTACACTGATCCAGTCTGACAGCCTGGTTTTACAGTCTACACTGATCCAGTCTGACAGTCTGGTTTTACAGCTGACACTGATCCAGTCTGACAGCCTGGTTTTACAGCTGACACTGATCCAGTCTGACAGCCTGGTTTTACAGCTGACACTGATCCAGTCTGACAGCCTGGTTGTACAGCCTACACTGATCCAGTCTGACAGCCTGGTTTTACAGCTGACACTGATCCAGTCTGACAGCCTGGTTTTACAGCTGACACTGATCCAGTCTGACAGCCTGGTTTTACAGCTGACACTGATCCAGTCTGACAGCCTGGTTGTACAGCTGACACTGATCCAGTCTGACAGCCTGGTTTTACAGCTGACACTGATCCAGTCTGACAGCCTGGTTTTACAGCTGACACTGATCCAGTCTGACAGCCTGGTTTTACAGCTGACACTGATCCAGTCTGACAGCCTGGTTGTACAGCCTACACTGATCCAGTCTGACAGCCTGGTTGTACACCCTACACTGATCCAGTCTGACAGCCTGGTTTTACAGCTGACACTGATCCAGTCTGACAGTCTGGTTTTACAGCCTACACTGATCCAGTCTGACAGCCTGGTTTTACAGCTGACACTGATCCAGTCTGAGAGCCTGGTTGTACAGCTGACGCTGATCCAGTCTGAGAGCCTGGTTGTACAGCTGACACTGATCCAGTCTGACAGCCTGGTTGTACAGCTGACACTGATCCAGTCTGAGAGGCTGGTTGTACAGCTGACACTGATCCAGTCTGACAGCCTGGTTTTACAGCTGACACTGATCCAGTCTGACAGCCTGGTTGTACAGCTGACACTGATCCAGTCTGAGAGGCTGGTTGTACAGCTGACACTGATCCAGTCTGAGAGGCTGGTTGTACAGCTGACACTGATCCAGTCTGAGAGGCTGGTTGTACAGCTGACACTGATCCAGTCTGAGAGGCTGGTTCTACAGCTGACACTCATCCAGTCTGAGAGGCTGGTTGTACAGCTGACACTGATCCAGTCTGACAGCCTGGTTGTACAGCTGACACTGATCCAGTCTGACAGCCTGGTTGTACAGCTGACACTGATCCAGTCTGAGAGGCTGGTTGTACAGCTGACACTGATCCAGTCTGAGATCCTGGTTGTACAGCTGACACTGATCCAGTCTGAGAGGCCGGTTGTACAGCTGACACTCATCCAGTCTGAGAGGCTGGTTGTACAGCTGACACTGATCCAGTCTGACAGTCTGGTTGTACAGCTGACACTCATCCAGTCTGACAGCCTGGTTGTACAGCTGACACTGATCCAGTCTGAGAGGCTGGTTGTACAGCTGACACTGATCCAGTCTGAGAGGCCGGTTGTACAGCTGTAAGGAAAGACTACAATAACGCCCCAGTTAATTGAATGTTAGTTTCTTGCAGCTCGTTTGAAGTCCTGGCCAAGTCTTTGGCTTCATTGTCTGTACTGTCATAGCCAGCAGATGGAACTGGTCAGTTCTATTCCAGTAATCTAGTGTGTAGTTGTGTAATGGTGTGTGTGTGTGTGTGTGTGCAGTGGTGTGTATATGTGTGTGTGTAGTGGTGTGTGTGTGTAGTCGTGTAATGGTGTGTGTGTGTGTGTGTGTGTGCAGTGGTGTGTATATGTGTGTGTGTGTAGTGGTGTGTGTGTGTAGTCGTGTAATGGTGTGTGTGTGTGTGTGTGTGTGTGCAGTGGTGTGTATATGTGTGTGTGTAGTGGTGTGTGTGTGTAGTTGTGTAATGGTGTGTGTGTGTGTGCAGTGGTGTGTGTGTGCGTAGTGGTGTGTATATGTGTGTGTGTAGTGGTGTGTGTGTGTGGTGGTGTGTGTATGTGTGTGTGTGGTGGTGTGTAAATGTGTGTGTTTAGTGGTGTGTGTGCAGTGGTGTGTGTGTGTGTGGGTGTGTGTGTGTTGTGGTGTGTGTGCAGTGGGGTGTGTGTGGGTGTGTGTTGTGGTGTGTGTGCAGTGGGGTGTGTGCAGTGGTGTGTGTGTGTGGGTGTGTGTTGTGGTGTGTGTGTGGGTGGGTGTGTGTGTGTTGTGGTGTGTGTGCAGTGGGGTGTGTGTGGGTGTGTGTTGTGGTGTGTGTGTGTGTGTTGTGGGTGTGTGTAGTGGTGTGCGTGTGTGTTGTGGTGTGTGTGCAGTGGTGTGTGTAGTGGTGTGCGTGTAGTGGTGTGTAGTGGTGTATGTGTAGTGGTGTGTGGGGGTGTGTGTAGTGGTGTGTGTGTGTGTGTGTGTGTGTGTGTAGTGGTGTGTGTGGGTGTGTGTAGTTGTGTGTGTGTGTGTAGTGGTGTATGTGTGTAGTGGTATGTGTGTAGTGTTGTGTGTGTATGTGTGTAGTGGTGTGTGTGTGTAGTGGTGTGTGTGTGTGTGTGTGTAGTGGTGTGTGTGTGTGTGTGTGTGTGTGTAGTGGTGTGTGTGTGTGTGTGTGTATGTGTGTAGTGGTGTGTGTGTGTGTGTGTGTGTGTGTAGTGGTGTGTGTGTGTGTGTGTGTGTAGTGGTGTGTGTGTGTGTGTGTGTGTGTAGTGGTGTGTGTGTGTAGTGGTGTGTGTGTGTGTGTGTGTGTGTGTGTAGTGGTGTGTGTAGTGGTGTGTGTGTGTGTGTGTGTGTGTAGTGGTGTGTGTGTGTGTGTGTGTGTAGTGGTGTGAATGAGCCCCAGCAGGAATGTTTACAGTAATCAGGCCCTGATTCATCTGCCCTGTTGCCCATGGCTACGCTATATTGCATTCTCTGCCTCAAATATGTCCACCAATGTGGCCAAACATAAGTCACTACCAAATGCTCTGTTCTCTGTGGGAAGTTCTGGTGACAACTTTTCCACTCATGGGTGTTTTTATCCTTATAATATGTCATATTTGGCCTATAGAGTAAAACAAGATGTTGAAAATAGCTTAACTATACGCACATAGTTTGGCCGTATATGGAGGGTCTAGAACCCTCAAACTCAACTCTGGACCTAGAACCCCCCCCAGTTCCCACTGCTTGTTGTCATTGTTCCCCTCTAATCGGGGACTGCCTTAGACCTGGGACAACAGGTAGGTGTAGATAACTATCAGATAGAACAGAAAACCAGCCCCCCCCCCGGAACGTGTAGGGTAAGAGTTGAATAGCACTGGTCTATAACGTCTAGTAATTACAGTAGTGGGAAACCAGATGTATCAACTGCACACGATTATATTCCTAAACGCGTATTTCATATTAACTCCAATTAAAAGGACTATTCATTTTTTTTTTAAAGGATCAATTATAGTTACTTCAAAAGCATGATTAGACAAGGAACCACATGAATAGTATTTCAGTAAACATATATATTTAACATCTTACCGAAAAGTGTCGTAAGCAGTAATACTATGGAAGGCTCCATTCCGTCAGACTTCAGACAGCGATGAGGTTTTTTGTTTCTCTGAAGATTTGTTATTCCTTTATCTGCGGCGCGTCTTTAGTCAAATCCGTGACGGATTTCTATCACATAGTTTCGGCTCAGTGATAGCCGTCCAAACATCAGACGAAATAGCGGTGTGTGTGTGTGTGTCTGTGGAAGATATCGATTTAAATGTATTCAAACTCAATTTTCGTCACCGCAAAGAATAATTTAATTTACTTAGTATGCTTCAAAGCAGCGAACGACGTTTCCTCTCGAGCCAATCCGAAGTTGAAGTGCGTCTTGTGTTCTATTCCAAGAGAAGAAATGTCGGCTTCAGAAATTAAATTGCCTTTCCGTGTCTCTCCAAAACGACATAGAACATCCCGCGAATGAATAAAATAGCGTATTGATGAGCATGCTCTTTCCTGTACTACACAAGAATCCTACCTGTATTCTGTCAGAGTTTAATTCATTATGATCTGAACCCCGTGTGTCCTCGAATAGAGAGCGGGAGTAAACTCCACTCCTCCTTCCGGAGGAGTTTGGATTGGGGGGGCGTGGAGTAGCCTGGTCACTGAGGTACTGTAAACTCCCCACCTCCATCCGATGAGTTTGTATTGGGGGGGGGCGTGGAGGGTGTAGCCATGTAGCCTGGTCACTGAGGTACTGTAAACTCCCCAACTCCATCCGGATGAGTTTATATTGGGGGGGGCGTGGAGGGTGTAGCCATGTAGCCTGGTCACTGAGGTACTGTAAACTCCCCACCTCTATCCGGATGAGTTTGTATTGGGGGGGCGTGGAGGGTGTAGCCAGGTCACTGAGGTACTGTAAACTCCCCACCTCCATCCGATGAGTTTGTATTGGGGGGGCGTGGAGGGTGTAGCCATGTAGCCAGGTCACTGAGGTACTGTAAACTCCCCACCTCCATCCGATGAGTTTGTATTGGGGGGGCGTGGAGGGTGTAGCCATGTAGCCAGGTCACTGAGGTACTGTAAACTCCCCACCTCCATCCGATGAGTTTGTATTGGGGGGGCGTGGAGGGTGTAGCCATGTAGCCTGGTCACTGAGGTACTGTAAACTCCCCACCTCCATCCGGGTGAGTTTGTATTGGGGGGGCGTGGAGTGTGTAGCTATGTAGCCTGGTCACTGAGGTACTGTAAACTCCCCACCTCCATCCGGATGAGTTTGTATTGGGGGGGCGTGGAGTGTGTAGCTATGTAGCCTGGTCACTGAGATACTGTATATACTGTCTGAATGAGCCTAGTCTACATTCTCACATTAGATGCAAAACTGAGATTTTTTAAAATTATTTTAAAGCACATACAACTGAAAAATAAGTATATTTCATAGATAAATGGACTCTGTTTTTTAAAAATAATAATAATAATAATTATTATTATTATTATCATTATTATTATCATTATTATCATTATTATTATCATTATTATTATTATTATCATTATTATTATTATTATCATTATTATTATCATTATTATCATTATTATTATTATCATGATTATTATTATTATCATTATTATTATTATTATCATTATTATTATCATTATTATCATTATTATTATTATCATGATTATTATTATCATGATTATTATTATCATTATTATTATCATTATTATCATTATCATTATTATCATGATTATTATTATCATTATTATCATTATTATCATTATTATTATTATCATGATTATTATTATCATTATTATTATTATCATGATCATTATTATTCGTTCTTACAACGAAAAGAGAAATGATAGTCAGACGTGTTCAAATTGAGTTGAATCCAAGAGTTGCCAAACTAGCCAACATAATAACAATATTTAATTAATGTTATGTTTATTAATGTTTATTCATTTGTTAATAATTATATTTATTATTAGTTTATTGTGATGTTTATTTCCTCTGTTTTAGAGGGTATTGATGTATTATATTCTATATTTGACCATTTCCAAATCATTGCCTCCTCCTCTAATCTGTACTTGTGTCTGGAGGGGAGAGTTGTGAGACCAAGTGATTTTCTGTTCAACACCCGCATAACGCACGCACATACATACATACATACAGACAGACAGACAGACAGACAGACAGACAGACAGACAGACAGACAGACAGACAGACAGACAGACACACACACACACACACATACACACACATACATACATACATACATACATACACAGACATACACGCCCACCCGCACATACACTAGCATCAAGGCTTTGGTGGTTTGACCTCTTGCTTATTTGATCTGTTGGCTTTGACATTCCTCCCTGTGAGCCTATTGGCCTTCAGGAGTTCTGTCTTATTCTCCTATTGGCCTTCAGGAGTTCTGTCTTATTCTCCTATTGGCCTTCAGGAGTTCTGTCTTATTCTCCTATTGGCCTTCAGGAGTTCTGTCATTTTATCCTATTGGCCTTCAGGAGTTCTGTCATTTTATCCAATTGGCCTTCGGGAGTTCTGTCTTATTCTCCTATTGGCCTTCAGGAGTTCTGTCTTATTCTCCTATTGGCCTTCGGGAGTTCTGTCTTACTATCCTATTGGCCCTTGGGAGTTCTATCTTACTATCCTATTGGCCTTCAGGAGTTCTGTCTTACTATCCTATTGGCCCTTGGGAGTTCTGTCTTACTATCATATTGGCCCTTGGGAGTTCTGTCTTACTATCCTATTGGCCCCTGGGAGTTCTGTCTTACTATCCTATTGGCCTTCAGGAGTTCTGTCTTACTATCCTATTGGCCCTTGGGAGTTCTATCTTCCTATCCTATTGGCCCTTGGGAGTTCTGTCTTACTATCCTATTGGCCTTCAGGAGTTCTGTCTTACTATCCTATTGGCCTTCGGGAGTTCTATCTTCCTATCCTATTGGCCTTCGGGAGTTCTGTCTTACTATCCTATTGGCCTTCGGGAGTTCTGTCTTACTATCCTATTGGCCTTCAGGAGTTCTGTCTTACTATCCTATTGGCCTTCGGGAGTTCTGTCTTACTATCCTATTGGCCTTCAGGAGTTCTGTCTTATTCTCCTATTGGCCTTCATGAGTTCTGTCATTTTATCCTATTGGCCTTCAGGAGTTCTGTCTTATTCTCCTATTGGCCTTCAGGAGTTCTGTCATTTTATCCAATTGGCCTTCGGGAGTTCTGTCTTATTCTCCTATTGGCCTTCAGGAGTTCTGTCTTATTCTCCTATTGGCCTTCGGGAGTTCTGTCTTACTATCCTATTGGCCCTCGGAAGTTCTATCTTACTATCCTATTGGCCTTCAGTAGTTCTGTCTTACTATCCTATTGGCCCTTGGGAGTTCTGTCTTACTATCCTATTGGCCCTTGGGAGTTCTGTCTTACTATCATATTGGCCACCAGGAGTTCTGTCTTACTATCCTATTGGCCTTCGGGAGTTCTGTCTTACTATCCTATTGGCCCTTGGGAGTTCTATCTTACTATCCTATTGGCCTTCAGGAGTTCTGTCTTACTATCCTATTGGCCCTTGGGAGTTCTGTCTTACTATCCTATTGGCCCTTGGGAGTTCTGTCTTACTATCCTATTGGCCATCAGGAGTTCTGTCTTACTATCCTATTGGCCTTCGGGAGTTCTATCTTCCTATCCTATTGGCCTTCGGGAGTTCTGTCTTACTATCCTATTGGCCTTCGGGAGTTCTGTCTTACTATCCTATTGGCGCTGAAGCAACACTTTGACACCAGCGTTAATCCCTAACCTCTTTTAAACTGTACAATTATAATTTCACAATTTTAATTATTCTTGAATGTGATCTGTGAACAGGGGGTGTGATCTGTGATGCTGGGGGGATGTGATCTGTGAACAGTGGGGATGTGATCTGTGAACAGGGGGGATGTGATCTGTGAACAGTGGGGATGTGATCTGTGAACAGTGGGGATGTGATCTGTGAACAGGGGGAGGGGTTGATCTGTGAACAGTGGGGATGTGATCTGTGAACAGTGGGGATGTGATCTGTGAACAGTGGGGATGTGATCTGTGAACAGGGGGGTGTGATCTGTGAACAGTGGGGATGTGATCTGTGAACAGGGGGGATGTGATCTGTGAACAGTGGGGATGTGATCTGTGAACAGGGGGGATGTGATCTGTGAACAGTGGGGATGTGATCTGTGAACAGGGGGGATGTGATCCGTGATGCTGGGCAGTTTTACTGTGTGGTTACAGGCTTTTGTTCCAGCCAAGTTGTTTTCCAAGACAGTGAGGTACAGTTGAAACCGGTGACCATTGAAAACCAGTGCTCCCAAAACCCATTGCAGCATGAATAACTTCGATTTCATCATTTAATCATTTAGGGAGTTTTAGATTATTGTGATTTGCCTTGGATCTGTGCACACACGTGTGATGATGAAATATAGCTCTCCCAAAGTGTTTAAACATTACAGAATGATTATGCCATATTTTTCAGATGAATAATGGCATTGTGTCCCTCCCATGCATGTCAGTGGAGTTGGGGTGTGTTGGGGACATTTCAAAGTTGTTTTTCTTCCAGTTCTTCATTACAGACTTTTTCAGAATAATTGAATGCATGTGCTGCTTTGTGTTTGTGATTCTTTTCATGGGTTCTACTAGATCAGGGCTGTCCAATCATAGGTCCTACTAGATCAGGGCTGCCCAATCATAGGTCCTACTAGACCAGAGCCATATCATAGGTCCTACTAGACCAGGGCCCAATCATAGGTCCTACTAGACCAGGGCTGCCCAATCATAGGTCCTACTAGATCAGGACTGCCCAATCATAGGTCCTACTAGACCAGGGCTGTCCAATCATGGGTCCTACTAGACCAGGGCCCAATCATAGGTCCTACTAGACCAGGGCTGTCCAATCATGGGTCCTACAAGACCAGGGCTGCCCAATCATAGGTCCTACTAGACCAGGGCCCAATCATAGGTCCTACTAGACCAGGGCTGTCCAATCATGGGTCCTACTAGACCAGGGCCAAATCATAGGTCCTACTAGACCAGGGCTGTCCAATCATGGGTTCTACTAGACCAGGGCTGTCCAATCATGGGTCCTACTAGACCAGGGCTGTCCAATCATGGGTTCTACTAGACCAGGGCCCAATCATAGGTCCTACTAGACCAGGGCTGCCCAATCATAGGTCCTACTAGATCAGGGCTGCCCAATCGTAGGTCCTACTAGAACAGGGCTGTCCAATCATGGGTCCTACTAGACCAGGGCTGTCCAATCATGGGTCCTACTAGACCAGGGCCCAATCATAGGTCCTACTAGACCAGGGCTGTCCAATCATGGGTCCTACTAGACCAGTGCCCAATCATAGGTCCTACTAGACCAGGGCTGCCCAATCATAGGTCCTACTAGACCAGGGCCCAATCATAGGTCCTACTAGACCAGGGCTGTCCAATCATAGGTCCTACTAGACCAGGAGTGTCCAATCATAGGTCCTACTAGACCAGGGCCCAATCATAGGTCCTACTAGACCAGGGCCCAATCATAGGTCCTACTAGACCAGGGCTGTCCAATCATGGATCCTACTAGATCAGGGCCCAATCATAGGTCTTACTAAACCAGGGCTGTCCAATCATGGATCCTACTAGACCAGTGCCCAATCATAGGTCCTACTAGACCAGGGCTGCCCAATCATAGATCCTACTAGACCAGGGCTGCCCAATCATGGGTCCTACTAGACCAGGGCTGCCCAATCATGGGTCCTACTAGACCAGGGCTGCCCAATCATGGGTCCTACTAGACCAGGGCTGCCCAATCATAGGTCCTACAAGACCAGGGCTGTCCAATCATAGGTCCTACAAGACCAGGGCCCAATCATAGGTCCTACTAGACCAGCGTTGCCCAATTATAGGTCCAATTGGACCAGGGCTGTCCAATCATAGGTCCTACTAGACCAGGGCTGTCCAATCATAGGTCCTACTAGACCAGGGCTGTCCAATCATAGGTCCTACTAGACCAGGGCTGCCCAATCATGGTCCTGGAGGGCCCAAACACTTCTGGTTTTCATCATCTCCAACTAATCAGAGACTATTTCAGACCAGGGACATCATGTGATTAACTACCAGGTAGAAACAAAAAAAACCTCTCCAGATCTCGTGTGGTGTAGAGTGGTGGTCTCTGGTCCATACAATCCTCTCCAGATCTCGTGTGGTGTAGAGTGGTGGTCTCTGGTCCATACAATCCTCTCCAGATCTCGTGTGGTGTAGAGTGGTGGTCTCTGGTCCATACAATCCTCTCCAGATCTCGTGTGGTGTAGAGCGGTGGTCTCTGGTCCATACAATCCTCTCCAGATCTCGTGTGGTGTAGAGTGGTGGTCTCTGGTCCATACAATCCTCTCCAGATCTCGTGTGGTGTAGAGCGGTGGTCTCTGGTCCATACAATCCTCTCCAGATCTCGTGTGGTGTAGAGTGGTGGTCTCTGGTCCATACAATCCTCTCCAGATCTCGTGTGGTGTAGAGTGGTGGTCTCTGGTCCATACAATCCTCTCCAGATCTCGTGTGGTGTAGAGTGGTGGTCTCTGGTCCATACAATCCTCTCCAGATCTCGTGTGGTGTAGAGTGGTGGTCTCTGGTCCATACAATCCTCTCCAGATCTCTCCAAGAGGAGAGACAGTGGCTGTATACGACCAGCTACTATGTGAACTTATGGAAGGACTATGTATGTTGTTATGATTACTATTATTATTAAAATGATATTAATCTAATCCAATATATTTGTATGGTTTTATTTTATAATCTGTATTGGTAGTAGCTATGGTATCCTATCACACCTATCCAAGATCTACAAGTGTCTATAATAGATGCTACAGACTAAGGGTTAGAAGTCCATGTAGAAACAAAATGGACATACAGTGGGGAGAACAAGTATTTGACACACTGCCGATTTTGCAGGTTTTCCTACTTACAAAGCATGTAGAGGTCTGTAATTTTTTATCATAGGTACACTTCAACTGTGAGAGACAGAATCCAGAAAATCACATTGTATGATTTTTAAGTAATTATTTTGCATTTTATTGCATGACATGAGTATTTGATCACCTACCAACCAGTAAGAATTCTCGGCTCTTCTTTAAGAAGCCCTCCTGTTCTCCACTCATTACCTGTATTAACTGCACCTGTTTGAACTCGTTACCTGTATAAAAGACACCTGTCCACACACTCAATCAAACAGACTCCAACCTCTCCACAATGGCCAAGACCAGAGAGCTGTGTAAGGACATCAGGGATAAATTGTAGACCTGCACAAGGCTGGGATGGGCTACAGGACAATAGGCAAGCAGCTTGGTGAGAAGGCAACAACTGTTGGCGCAATTATTATGAAATGGAAGAAGTTCAAGATGACGGTCAATCACCCTCGGTCTGGGGCTCCATGCAAGATCTCACCTTGTGGGGCATCAATGATCATGATGAAGGTGAGGGATCAGCCCAGAACTACACGGCAGGACCTGGTCAATGACCTGAAGAGAGCTGGGACCACAGTCTCAAAGAAAACCATTAGTAACACACTACGCCGTCATGGATTAAAATCCTGCAGCGCACGCAAGAACCCCCTGCTCAAGCCAGCGCATGTCCAAGGCCCGTCTGAAGTTTGCCAATGACCATCTGGATGATCCGGAGAAGGAATGGGAGAAGGTCATGTGGTCTGATGAGACAAAAATAGAGCTTTTTGGTCTAAACTCCACTCGCCGTGCTTGGAGGAAGAAGAAGGATGAGTACAACCCCAAGAACACCATCCCAACTGTGAAGCATGGAGGTGGAAAAATCATTATTTGGGGATGCTTCTCTGCAAAGGGTACAGGACGACTGCACCGTATTGAGGGGAGGAGGGATGGGGCCATGTATCGCGAGATCTTGGCCAACAACCTCCTTCCCTCAGTAAGAGCATTGAAGATGGGTCGTGGCTGGGTCTTCCAGCATGACAACAACCCGAAACACACAGCCAGGGCAACTAAGGAGTGGCTCCGTAAGAAGCATCTCAAGGTCCTGGAGTGGCCTAGCCAGTCTCCAGACCTGAACCCAATAGAACATCTTTGGAGGGAGCTGAAAGTCCGTATTGCCCAGCGACAGCCCCAAAACCTGAAGGATCTGGAGAAGGTCTGTATGGAGGAGTGGGCCAAAATCCCTGCTGCAGTGTGTGCAAACCTGGTCAAGAACTACAGGAAACGTATAATCTCTGTAATTGCAAACAATGGTTTCTGTACCAAATATTAAGTTCTGTTTTTCTGATGTATCAAATACTTATGTCATGCAATAAAATGCAAATGAATTACTTAAAAATCATACAATGTGATTTTCTGGATTTTTGTTTTAGATTCTGTCTCTCACAGTTGAAGTGTACCTATGATAAGAATTACCGACCTTTACATGCTTTGTAAGTAGGAAAACCTGCAAAATCGGCAGTGTATCAAATAATTGTTCTCCCCACTGTAGAATCATTTATTAGTCTGGTCTGGGATTCCCCTGGATTCCCTGGTCTGACAGTCTGTTTCAGGCCTAGACAGCACATGTACATACGCCAGGATCAAAGCCTCTAACGTTAGAGTGTTTAGAGAGAGACAGTTAGCTGTGAAAAGCTCCGGAACGCTCCTGAACATTCCACACACAGGTGTCGAGAGGCTGAGCCGGAATCGGGTCTAACCAATCAGAGGATGAGTTGGAACATGATCCAACCAATTAGACTGACTTATCTCTGGTAGAACCAATGAGAGGGTTCTGATGTGACACTACAGTAAAATGGAGGAGGAGAACGTAGCATGGAGAACCCTATTTAGCTCATTCAAACCCAAGCCATCTTGCTGTGGCTACTCATATTCACCAATTGGAAAGACAGGAGAAAACTTGACACCTGATGCAAATGCTTGGTAAATCTGGCACCTGAAAAATACCAATATCCTGAACCTAAGATTTATACTGTAAACGTTTAATTCAGAGAAAAATAACAGAATGTGGAACGTTGTTTGCACAGCTTCCATATCTACTGTACCTTACTCCTTATTCCAAGATGGCGTAGCAGTCGGACTTGTGTTTGTCTTGTCCCGTCTTGTCTCGTGTAACTGGTCGTTTTCCTCGTTGTTGTTTTTTTCCTTTATATTTTAATCTCACTTTCTATCTACTGACTGAATATACTTTCCTGCAACCCGGTACACCCAATGTGGTACGGATCTGCTATTTTTATATTTTAGAACCGGAACCCCCATCAGTAACTAGCCAGCTAACTAGCTACTAACTAGCATCGAATAGCCCCCACGATATGCAACTTTTCAGGGAAGTCAGGAACCAATATACACAATTAGTTAGGAAAGCTAAGGCTAGCTTTTTCAAAGAGAAATTAGTGTCCTATAGCACTAATTCCAAAAGGTTTTGGGAGACTGTAAATTCCATGGAGAATAAGATTACCTCCACCCAGCTGCCCACTGCACTGAGGCTAGGAAACACTGTCACCACCGATAAATCTACGATAATCGATAAATTCAATAAGCATTTTTCTACAGCTGGCAATGCTTTCCACCTGGCTACCCCTACCCCGGCCAACAGCTCTGCACCCCCCAGAAACTTGCCCAAGCCCCCCCTGCATGTCCTTCACCCAAATCCCGATAGCTGATGTTCTGAAAGAGCTGCAAAATCTGGATCCCTACAAATTACTGGGCTAGACAATCTGGAACCTCTCTTTCTAAAATTATCTTCCCGAAATTGTTGCAACCCCTATTACTAGCCTGTTCAACCTCTCTTTCATATCGTCTGAGATCCCCAAAGATTAAAAAGCTGCCGTGGTCATCCCCCTCTTGAAAGGGGGAGACACTCTAGACCCAGACTGTTATAGACCTATATCCATCCTGCCCTGCCTTTCTAAAATCTTCGAAAGCCAAGTTAACCAACAGATCACCGACCATTTCAAAACCCACCGTACCTTCTCCACTATGCAATCTGGTTTCCGAGCTGGTCATGGATGCACATCATATCTAAACGATATCATAACCGCCATCGATAAGAGACATTACTGTGCAGCCGTCTTCATCAACCTGGCCAAGGTTTCCACTCTGTCAATCACCTCATTTTTATTGGCAGACTCAACAGCCTTTGTTTCTCAAATGGTTGCCTCGCCTGGTTCACCAACTACTTCTCTGATAGAGTTCAGTGTGTTCAGTCTCTATGGGTGTGCCACAGGGTTCAATTCTCAGGCTGACTCTTTTCTATGTATACATCAATGATGTCGCTCTTGCAGCTGGTGATTCTCTGATCCACCTCTACGCAGACAACACCATTCTGTATACTTCTGGCCCTTCTTTGGACACTGTGTTAACAAACCTCCAAACGAGCTTCAACGCCATTACAACTCTCCTTCCGTGGCCTCCACCTGCTCTTAAATGCAAGTAAAACTAAATGCATGCTCTTCAACCGATCGCCCGAACCCACCCACACGCCCGACTAGCATCCACATCCAGCATCACTACTCTGGACAGTTCTGACTTAGAATATGTGGACAACTACAAATACCTAGGTGTCTGGTTAGACTGTAAACTCTCCTTCCAGACTCACGTCAAGCATCTCCAATCCAAAATTTAATCTAGAATCGGCTTAATATTTTGCAACAAAGCCTCCTTCACTCATGCTGCCAAACATACCCTCGTAAAACTGACCATCCTACCGATCCTTGACTTTGGCGATGTTATTTACAAAATAGCCTCCCACACTCTACTCAGCAAATTGGATGCAGTCTATCACAGTGCCATCCGTTTTGTCACCAAAGCCCCATATACGACCCACCACAGCGACCTGTATGCTCTCGTTGGCTGGCCCTCGCTTCATATTCGCTGCCAAACCCACTGGCTCCAGGTTATCTATAAGTCTTTGCTAGGTAAAGCCCCGCCTTATCTCAGCTCACTGGTCACCATAGCAACACCC
Organism: Oncorhynchus mykiss; assembly: GCF_013265735.2. Taxonomy (NCBI): domain Eukaryota; kingdom Metazoa; phylum Chordata; class Actinopteri; order Salmoniformes; family Salmonidae; genus Oncorhynchus; species Oncorhynchus mykiss. Next base: position 87,735,420 of record NC_048572.1, on the reverse strand, counting down.
ACCCGTAGCACGCACTCCAGCAGGTATATTTCACTGGTCATCCCCAAAGCCAACACTTGCTTTGGCCACCTTTCCTTCCAGTTCTCTGCTGCCAATGACTGGAAGGAATTGCAAAAATCACTGAAGCTGGAGACTCATGTATCCCTCTCTAACTTTAAGCATCAGCTGTCAGAGCAGCTTACCGATCACTGTACCTACACTGTACCTATACATAGCCCACCTGTATCTCTACTTGCACATCATCATCATCTTCTGCACATCTATCACTCCAGTGTTTAATTGCTATATTGTAATTATTTCACCACTATGGCCTATTTATTGCCTTACTTCCCTCATCTTATTACATTTGCACACACTGTATATATATTTTTCTATTGTGTTATTGACTGTACGTTTGTTTATTCCATGTGTAACTCTGTGTTGTTTGTCTTGGCCAGGTCACAGTAAATGAGAACTTCTCAACTGGCCTACCTGGTTAAAATAAATAAATATATGAGTTATATATTTTAGTAGTCGTATGTAGAGGATACACATGGTATTCATCGTCCAAACAAAATGCTGACTGCAGGTTCCTTCTCTACAATACAACATTATAAGAACTAATGAAAAATAAGTGTGTGTGTGTGCGTTCGTGTGTGTGTGCGTTCGTGTGTGTGTTTGTGTGCGTTCGTGTGTGTGTGTGTGTTTGCGTGCGTGCGCGTGCGTGTGCGTGCGTGTGTGTGCTGACAGCTGGAACAACTGTTCAGAAGTGCTTTAAACCGTCACGGTTTAATATTGTATCATCATTACACTTTTTCTATATTTAAACAGGAAGTCCCCGTTGAGACCAGGTTTCACAAAAAAGCCTTGTATATACCATTTCATGAGACAAACTAAAAACATCTAATCCAATATAAAACAACGCAAAAAAATTCAAGAAACAACATTACATACAGTATGAAGGTCCCCAGTCAACATTTTAAATTGCCCGAGCACCACCAGAGCATCTAATTATAATGTATTTTGTTCCAGCAATGAAATGCTTTAAAACTAAAAATGGATTTACAGTTGAAGTCTAAAGTTTTACATACACCTTAGCCAAAAAACATTTAAACTCAGTTTTTCACAATTCCTGACATTTAATCCTAGTAAAAAATGTCCCTGTCTTAGGTCAGTTAGGATCACCGCTTTATTTTAAGAATATGAAATGTCAGAATAATAGTAGAGAGGATGATTTATTTCAGCTTTTATTTCTTTCATCACATTCCCAGTGGGTCAGAAGTTTACATATACTCAATTAGTATTTGGTAGCATTGCCTTTAAATTGTTTAACTTGGGTCAAACGTTTCAGGTAGTCTTCCACAAGATTCCCACAATAAGTTGGGTGAATTTTGGCCCATTCCTCCTGACAGAGCTGGTGTAACTGAGTCAGGTTTGTAGGCCTCCTTGCTCGCACACACTTTTTCAGTTCTGCCCACAAATTTTCCATAGGATTGAGGTCAGGGCTTTGTGATGGCCACTCCAATACCTTGACTTTGTTATCCTTAAGCCATTTTGCCACAACTTTGGAAGTATGCTTGGGGTCATTGTCCATTTGGAAGACCTGATGTCTTGAGATGTTGCTTCAATATGCTGTTTAAAGGCTGTTTAAAGGCACAGTCAACTTAGTGTATGTAAACTTCTGACCCACTTGAATTGTGATACAGTGAATTTTAAGTGAAATAATCTGTCTGTAAACAATTGTTGGAAAAATGACTTGTGTCATGAACAAAGTAGATGTCCTAACCGACTTGCCAAAACTATAGTTTGTTGACAAGAAATTGGTTGGTGTGGTTGAAAAATGCGTTTTAATGACTCCAACCTAAGTGTATGTAAACTAGTTTTAATGACTCCAACCTAAGTGTATGTAAACTAGTTTTAATGACTCCAACCTAATGTATGTAAACTAGTTTTAATGACTCTAACCTGAGTGTATGTAAACTAGTTTTAATGACTCCAACCTGAGTGTATGTAAACTTCCGAGTTCAATTGTATATAGACCAGTGGAGACCTGAGGAACCTCCAGATAACCAACCCTGTGAAAGGGTTTGGAGACCTGGGGAACCTCCAGTTAACCAACCCTGTGAAAGGGTTTGGAGACCTGAGGAACCTCCAGATAACCAACCCTGTGAAAGGGTTTGGAGACCTGAGGAACCTCCAGTTAACCAACCCTGTGAAAGGGTTTGGAGACCTGAGGAACCTCCAGATAACCAACCCTGTGAAAGGGTTTGGAGACCTGAGGAACCTCCAGATAACCAACCCTGTCCCATTAGAGGAATGCCAGGTCTGTGTCCTATTAGAGGAATGCCAGGTCTGTATCCTATTAGAGGAATGCCAGGTCTGTATCCCATTAGAGGAATGCCAGGTCTGTGTCTCATTAGAGGAATGCCAGGTCTGTGTCCCATTAGAGGAATGCCAGGTCTGGGTCCCATTAGAGGAATGCCAGGTCTGTGTCCCATTAGAGGAATGCCAGGTCTGTGTCCCATTAGAGGAATGCCAGGTCTGTGTCTCATTAGAGGAATACCAGGTCTGTGTCCCATTAGAGGAATGCCAGGTCTGTGTCCCATTAGAGGAATGCCAGGTCTGTATCTGTGTCCCATTAGAGGAATGCCAGGTCTGTGTCCCATTAGAGGAATGCCAGGTCTGTGTCTGTGTCCCATTAGAGGAATGCCATGTCTGTGTCTCATTAGAGGAATGCCAGGTCTGTATCCCATTAGAGGAATGCCAGGTCTGTGTCCCATTAGAGGAATGCCAGGTCTGTGTCTGTGTCCCATTAGAGGAATGCCAGGTCTGTATCCCATTAGAGGAATGCCAGGTCTGTGTCCCATTAGAGGAATGCCAGGTCTGTGTCCTATTAGAGGAATGCCAGGTCTGTATCTGTGTCCCATTAGAGGAATGCCAGGTCTGTGTCCCATTAGAGGAATGCCAGGTCTGTGTCTGTGTCCCATTAGAGGAATGCCATGTCTGTGTCTCATTAGAGGAATGCCAGGTCTGTATCCCATTAGAGGAATGCCAGGTCTGTGTCCCATTAGAGGAATGCCAGGTCTGTGTCTGTGTCCCATTAGAGGAATGCCAGGTCTGTATCCCATTAGAGGAATGCCAGGTCTGTGTCCCATTAGAGGAATGCCAGGTCTGTGTCCTATTAGAGGAATGCCAGGCCTGTGTCCCATTAGAGGAATGCCAGGTCTGGGTCCCATTAGAGGAATGCCAGGTCTGTGTCTGTGTCCCATTAGAGGAATGCCAGGTCTGTATCCCATTAGAGGAATGCCAGGTCTGTGTCCCATTAGAGGAATGCCAGGTCTGTGTCCCATTAGAGGAATGCCAGGTCTGTGTCCTATTAGAGGAATGCCAGGTCTGTGTCCCATTAGAGGAATGCAAGGTCTGTATCCCATTAGAGGAATGCCGGGTCTGTGTCCCATTAGAGGAATGCCAGGTCTGTGTCCCATTAGAGGAATGCCAGGTCTGTATCCCATTAGAGGAATGCCAGGTCTGTGTCCCATTAGAGGAATGCCAGGTCTGTGTCCTATTAGCGGAATGCCAGGTCTGTATCCCATTAGAGGAATGCCAGGTCTGTGTCCCATTAGAGGAATGCCAGGTCTGTGTCCCATTAGAGGAATGCCAGGTCTGTATCTGTATCCCATTAGAGGAATGCCAGGTCTGTATCTGTGTCCCATTAGAGGAATGCCAGGTCTGTGTCCTATTAGAGGAATGCCAGGTCTGTATCCCATTAGAGGAATGCCAGGTCTGTATCCCATTAGAGGAATGCCAGGTCTGTATCCCATTAGAGGAATGCCAGGTCTGTATCCCATTAGAGGAATGCCAGGTCTGTGTCCCATTAGAGGAATGCCAGGTCTGTGTCCCATTAGAGGAATGCCAGGTCTGTGTCCCATTAGAGGAATGCCAGGTCTGTATCTGTGTCCCATTAGAGGAATGCCAGGTCTGTGTCCCATTAGAGGAATGCCAGGTCTGTGTCCTATTAGAGGAATGCCAGGTCTGTGTCCTATTAGAGGAATGCCAGGTCTGTATCCCATTAGAGGAATGCCAGGTCTGTATCCCATTAGAGGAATGCCAGGTCTGTATCCCATTAGAGGAATGCCAGGTCTGTAGAGGAATGCCTGTAGAGGAATGCCAGGTCATTAGAGGAATGCCAGGTCTGTGTCCCATTAGAGGAATGCCAGGTCTGTATCCCATTAGAGGAATGCCAGGTCTGTATCCTATTAGAGAAATGCCAGGTCTGTATCCCATTAGAGGAATGCCAGGTCTGTATCCCATTAGAGGATAGCCAGGTCTGTGTCCCATTAGAGGAACTCTTTTGGTCTGATGATAAATACTGACTGGGATGACTGGGATACTGACTGGGATGTTTTAAAACAGTTAATCATGGAATAAGTGTGTGTGTTGAGCTGTGTGGATCTCTGTCTCGCTTCCCAACGTTCTCCCTTTCTCCCCGTCTCAAACACACCTTGTTACTGCTGTGGGGAATTTCAAACATATCACTGACTCCATGGTGTGTTTCCCAAATGGCCCCCTATTCCCTATGGGTCCTGGTCAAAAGTAGTACCCCTTATAGCACCATAGGGAATATGGTGCCATCTGGGACACAGCCCATCTCTTGGCTGGGATACCTCCTGTCCTCTGCCACAGCCCATCTCTTGGCTGGGTTACATCCTGTCCTCTGCCACAGCCCATCTCTTGGCTGGGTTACATCCAGAGATGCAAGATGAGCAGAAGAGAAACTTGACATCCCCATCTTGTGGGTTTAGCTTCAGCCCATACTATCTTTATTCCCTCTACGGAAAACAAGGTTATGGATAATGGGGAGGGAAATATATATACAAATATATAGAAATATTAACGTTTAGAAGTTTTCTGTTCTGTAGTAGCGGAGAGGAGCTGGCCTATGATCTGAGAGGAGAGGAAGAGCAGGCCTATGATCTGAGAGGAGGAGAGGTGGAGCAGGCCTATGATCTGAGAGGAGAGGAGGAGCTGGCCTAGGATCTGAGAGGAGATGAGAGGAGAGGAGGAGCAGGCCTATGATCTGAGAGGAGAGGAGCTGGCCTATGATCTGAGAGGAGAGGAAAGGAGAGGAGGAGCAGACCTATTTTCTGAGAGGAGGAGAGGAGGAGCAGGCCTATAATCTGAGAGGAGAGGAGCTGGCTTATGATCTGAGAGGAGAGGAGAGGAGAGGAGGAGCAGGCCTATGATCTGAGAGGAGAGGAGGAGCAGGCCTATGATCTGAGAGGAGAGGAGGAGCAGGCCAATGATCTGAGAGGAGAGGAGGAGCAGGCCTATGATCTGAGAGGAGGAGAGGAGCAGGCCTATGATCTGAGAGGAGAGGAGGAGCAGGCCTATGATCTGAGAGGAGAGGAGGAGCTGGCCTATGATCTGAGAGGAGGAGAGGAGCAGGCCTATGATCTGAGAGGAGGAGAGGAGGAGAGGAGGAGCTGGCCTATGATCTGAGAGGAGGAGAAGAGGAGCAGACCTATGAGCTGAGAGGAGGTGGAGGAGCAGGCCTATGATCTGAGAGGAGGTGGAGGAGCAGGCCTATGATCTGAGAGGAGGTGGAGGAGCAGGCCTATGAACTGAGAGGAGAGGAGGAGCAGGCCTATGTAGTGACAGGAGAGGAGGAGCAGGCCTATGATCTGAGAGGAGAGGAGGAGCAGGCCTATGACCTGAGAGGAGAGGAGCAGGCCTATGTAGTGACAGGAGAGGAGGAGCAGGCCTATGATCTGAGAGGAGAGGAGGAGCAGGCCTATGTAGTGAGAGGAGAGGAGGAGCAGGCCTATGATCTGAGAGGAGAGGAGGAGCAGGCCTATGATCTGAGAGGAGAGGAGGAGCAGGCCTATGTAGTGAGAGGAGAGGAGGAGCCAGCCTATGATCTGAGAGGAGAGGAGGAGCAGGCCTATGTAGTGAGAGGAGAGGAGGAGCAGGCCTATGTAGTGAGAGAGAGAATCAGTGAGAGAGTAGCCTTTTTGTTGGAGTACGCCTAAGTAAGCTTGGGAGATATACCGTTTATACTGTATACCGGTGTATTTCCAAAATACCAATGGTATGATGGGCAATACCATTACACTTTCTGCGAGGGGGGGTGCTACGCCACTGAACTATAAGTTAAGCATAACTATAAGAAGTCTAAGACGTGTCAAATGAATTATATCTACCTCAGGGCTCCAGCATTTGGTTTGTTAACGTGCTAGCTAAGTGGCTAGATGTCAAGATCAAGCTTCCTGGTTACAGCAGAGACATTCCATCTCCTCCTGGATCAATGTGCCTGTTTCGTCATTTTTGTATTTTTAAATAGAGCCTCTTACGTGCACATTCGGTAATACCGTATACCCCAGCATGGTACAAAAACGGTATGACGGAATGAAAAACTGGATACCGCCCAAACATAGGCCTATGATATGAAGCAATGAAAGAGAGGCCTTGAGAGAGAGGTATGTTTGGAGGGGTATCAGATATTGTGATAGAGAGGCAATCTGAAGGAGTTTAGAGGCAAAACTCCAGCATTCCTCATCCAGGGTCTGTGGGGCGGACCACCCAAAAATACCCCCAAATCCCTCTATCTCTACCTCCCTCTCCCCCACCCCTCCTTCTCTCTCTTCTCCCTCAATCTCTCCCGCACAGCCCCCTCCTCTCTCCCCCTTCCCCCTCCCTCTGTCTCAGGTTGCTGGGCTCCGAAGACAAAATGTCACAAAAAAAGGAACTTGAACTTTAAAAAGGGGGCTACTAATCTGAAGTAGCCAGAGTTAATCGCCTGCGTCTGCACACACACACACACACACACACACACACACACACACACACACACACACACACACACACACACACACGCACGCACAGACACACACACACACACACACACACACACATCCATCCATCCATCCACAAACACATGCACGTGTACAACATTTATTTGGATAATTTTACCACTCAAGAGCCACCACACAGGATGGTTCCGTGGTGGTAAACACAACTCCCAAACAAGTGTAAAAGAAATTCTCTGGATTCTAATACTCCTATTCGGAGTGAAGCCCCCAAAACCATAAAACCCTTTATAACTCTAGAACCCTTTATAACTCTAGAACCCTTTATAACTCTAGAACCATTTATAACTCTAGAACCCTTTATAACTCTAGAACCCTTCATAACTCTAGAACCCTTTATAACTCTAGAACCATTTATAACTCTAGAACCCTTTATAACTCTAGAACCCTTCATAACTCTAGAACCCTTTATAACTCTAGAACCCTTCATAACTCTAGAACCCTTCATAACGCTAGAACCCTTCATAACTCTAGAACCCTTTATAACTCTAGAACCATTTATAACTCTAGAACCATTTATAACTCTAGAACCCTTTATAACTCTAGAACCCTTCATAACTCTAGAACCCTTTATAACTCTAGAACCCTTCATAACTCTAGAACCCTTCATAACTCTAGAACCCTTCATAACTCTAGAGCCCTTCATAACTCTAGAACCCTTCATAATTCTAAATTAAATCAAATCAAATCCAATGTATTTATAAAGCCCTTCGTACATCAGCTGATATCTCAAAGTGCTGTACAGAAACCCAGCCTAAAACCCCAAACAGCAAGCAATGCAGGTGTAGAAGCACGGTGGCTAGGAAAAACTCCCTAGAAAGGCCAAAACCTAGGAAGAAACCTAGAGAGGATCCAGGCTATGAGGGGTGGCCAGTCCTCTTCTGGCTGTGCCGGGTGGAGATTATAACAGAACGTGGCCAAGATGTTCAAATGTTCATAAATGACCAGCATGGTCAAATAATAATAATCACAGTAGTTGTCGAGGGTGCAGCAAGTCAGCACCTCAGGAGTAAATGTCAGTTGGCTTTTCATAGCCGATCATTAAGAGTATCTCTACCGCTCCTACTGTCTCTAGAGAGTTCAAAACAGCAGGTCTGGGACAGGTAGCACGTCCGGTGAACAGGTCAGGATTCCATAGCCGCAGGCAGAACAGTTGAAACTGGAGCAGCAGCACGGCCAGGTGGACTGGGGACAGCAAGGAGTCATCATGCCAGGTAGTCCTGAGGCATGGTCCTAGGGCTCAGGTCCTCAGAGAGAGAGAAAGAAAGAGAGAATTAGAGAGAGCATACTTAAATTCACACAGGACACCGGATAAGACAGGAGAACTCCAGATATACTCCAGATATAACAGACTGACCCTATCCACCCCAAAACATAAACTACTGCAACATAAATTCTGGAGGCTGAGACAGGAGGGGTCAGAAGACACTGTGGCCCCATCCGAGGACACCCCCGGACAGGGCCAAACAGGCAGGATATAACCCCACCCACTTTGCCAAAGCACAGCCCCCACACCACTAGAGGGTTATCTTCAACCACCAACTTACCATCCTGAGACAAGGCCGAGTATAGCCCACAAAGATCTCCGCCACGGCACAACCCAAGGGGGGCCGCCAACCCAGACAGGAAGATCACATCAGTGACGCACCCCTCCTAGGGATGGCATGAAAGAGTACCAGTAAGCCAGTGACTCAGCCCCTCAGCCCCTAATTCTAGAATGCTTCATAACTCTAGAACCCTTCATAATTCTAGAACCCTTTATAACTCTAGAACCCTTCGTAATTCTAGAACCCTTCGTAACTCTAGAACCCTTCATAACTCTCAAACCCTTCATAACTCTCAAACCCTTTATAACTCTAGAACCCTTCATAATTCTAGAACCCTTTATAATTCTAGAACCATTTATAACTCTAGAGCCCTTTATAACTCTAGAACCCTTCATAACTCTAGAACCCTTCATAACTCTAGAACCCTTCATAACTCTAGAACCCTTTATAACTCTAGAACCCTTTATAACTCTAGAACCCTTTATTACTCTAGAACCCTTTATAGCTCTAGAACCCTTTATTACTCTAGAACCCTTCATAACTCTAGAACCCTTCATAATTCTAGAACCCTTTATAATTCTAGAACCATTTATAACTCTAGAGCCCTTTATAACTCTAGAAACCCTTCATAACTCTAGAACCCTTCATAACTCTAGAACCCTTTATAACTCTAGAACCCTTTATAACTCTAGAACCCTTTATTACTCTAGAACCCTTTATAGCTCTAGAACCCTTTATTACTCTAGAACCCTTTATAACTCTAGAACCCTTTATTACTCTAGAACTCAAATATTCTCTGCTCTGCTGCCATGTCACACAGGTCTCAGCTGTGTCTGAAGGGGACTGGATCAGTCTTACGTTCTAGACAAACAGAGTGGATCAATCTTGGCCTCGACTCCTGTCTGTATTTAGGGGAGAACTGACAGACCCAGATGGCATGAGTCCCAAATGGCATCCTATTCCTTTTATAGTGCAATACTTTTGACCAGGACCCATAGGGTGCCATTTGGGATGCATCCCTGGCCTCCCAGTGGAGGTCCTGAGGGTGTAGACGGGAGTCTCGACAATACTCAGCGTGAGACCAAGACACTTCCTGTTGGCTACAGGCTAACGAGACGACCATGACTCAACTCCCATTCTATCCCCTTCTTCCCCTCTCCTATTGGCTTCTTGCTACAGGCTAAAGGGCTGAGGGACCATGACTCAACTCCCATTCTACTCTACTCTACTCTACTCTACTCTACTATACCTTACTCTACTCTACCCTACCCTACCCTACTCTACCCTACCCTACCCTACCCTGCCCTACTCTACCCTACCCTACTCTACTCTACTCTACTCTACCCTACTCTACCCTACTCTACCCCACCCTACCCTACGCCTACTCTACCCTACTCTACCCTACCCTACCCTACTCTACTCTACTCTACTCTACCCTACCCTACTCTACCCTACTCTACCCTACTCTACCCCACCCTACCCTACCCTACCCTACTCTACCCTACTCTACCCTACTCTACTCTACTCTACTCTACCCTAACCTACCCTACCCTACTCTACTCTACCTTACCCTACTCTACCCTACCATGCCATACCCTACTCTACTTTAATATACGACACAGCACTATACTATACTCTACTATTCTACACTGTCTTCTACTCCACTATAATATGCTCTAAACCCTGCTACTACACTCTACTGTACCTTGCTATACTCTACTATACTCTACACTACTATACCCTGCTCTACACCACTATACTCCACTATACCTTGCTCTACTCTAACCTACCCTACCCTACCCTACTCTACTCTACTCTACTCTACCCTACCCTACTCTACCCTACTCTACCCTACTCTACCCCACCCTACCCTACCCTACCCTACTCTACCCTACTCTACCCTACTCTACTCTACTCTACTCTACCCTAACCTACCCTACCCTACTCTACTCTACCTTACCCTACTCTACCCTACCATGCCATACCCTACTCTACTTTAATATACGACACAGCACTATACTATACTCTACTATTCTACACTGTCTTCTACTCCACTATAATATGCTCTAAACCCTGCTACTACACTCTACTGTACCTTGCTATACTCTACTATACTCTACACTACTATACCCTGCTCTACACCACTATACTCCACTATACCTTGCTCTACTCTAACCTACCCTACTCTACTCTACTCTACTATACTCTACTCTACTATACTCTGCCCTACTCTACTATACTCTACTATACTCTACTCTACTATACTCTGCCCTACTCTACTCTACCCTACTCTACTCTACTATACTCTACTATACCCTGCTCTACTCTGCTCTACTCTACTCTACTCTACTCTACTATACTCTACCCTACTATACTCTATGATGGTATGCACATATAACAGTGTGTCTTTAAAATCCTCACCCCTTTAGTTCACCAGCTTCCTAACCTACCTTTGTCGTGTATGCATTCCTGCTGCAGGGCAGAGCAGGTAGAAAAACATTGACCATTACCTTTCATCTCCTCCAGAACCAGCTTGCCAGGCAGATAGTACCTACTTCTGAAACATGTGGCCTTCCCTTGAACACTACCCAAAACCACATGTGTGAAAGCCCTTACCCCCCTCCCTGACACAAACGCGCACGCGCACGCACACACACACACACACACACACACACACACACACACACACACACACACAC